>NC_134837.1:273770866-273998305 GCF_004210375.1 Tachypleus tridentatus
CATTATAGCTGGTATACAACAGTTCTAATGTAATCTGTTAAACATTATAGCTGGTATACAACAGTTCTAATGTAATCTGTTAAACATTATAACTGGAATATAACAGTTCAAATGTTATCTGTTTAACATTATAGCTGGGATATGACAGTTCTAATGTAATTTGTTAAACATTACAGCTGGGATATGACAGTTCTAATGTGATCTGTTAAACATTATAGCTGGGATACAACAGTTCTAATGTAATCTGTTAAACATTATAGCTGGTATACAACAGTTCTAATGTAATCTGTTAAACATTATAGCTGGTATACAACAGTTCTAATGTAATCTGTTAAACATTATAGCTGGTATACAACAGTTCTAATGTAATCTGTTAAACATTATAGCTGGTATATACAGTTCTAATGTAATCTGTTAAACATTATAGTTCTAATGTAATCTGTTAAACATTATACAGTTCTAATGTTATCTGTTACACATTATAACTGGGATATAACAGTTCAAATATAATCTGTTAAACATTATAGCTGGGATACAACAGTTCTAATGCAATCTGTTAAACATTGTAGCTGGGATACAACAGTTCTAATGTAATCTGTTAAACATTATAGCTGGTATACAACAGTTCTAATGTAATCTGTTAAACATTATAGCTGGTATACAACAGTTCTAATGTAATCTGTTAAACATTATAGCTGGTATACAACAGTTCTAATGTAATCTGTTAAACATTATAGCTGGGATATAACAGTTCTAATGTAATCTGTTAAACATTACAGCTGGGATATGACAGTTCTAATGTAATCTGTTAAACATTATAGCTGTTAAACATTATAGCAACAGTTCTAATGTAATCTGTTAAACATTATAGCTGGTATACAACAGTTCTAATGTAATCTGTTAAACATTATAGCTGGTATACAACAGTTCTAATGTAATCTGTTAAACATTATAGCTGGTATACAACAGTTCTAATGTAATCTGTTAAACATTATAGCTACAACAGTTCTAATGGTTAAACATTATATGGGATATAACAGTTCTAATGTAATCTGTTAAACTGTTTATAGCTGGGATATGACAGTTCTAATGTAATCTGTTAAACATTATAGCTGGGATACAACAGTTCTAATGTAATCTGTTAAACATTATAGCTGGGATACAACAGTTCTAATGTAATCTGTTAAACATTATAGCTGGTATACAACAGTTCTAATGTAATCTGTTAAACATTATAGCTGGTATACAACAGTTCTAATGTAATCTGTTAAACATTATAGCTGGGATACAACAGTTCTAATGTAATCTGTTAAACATTATAGCTGGGATACAACAGTTCTAATGTAATCTGTTAAACATTATAGCTGGGATACAACAGTTCTAATGTAATCTGTTAAACATTATAGCTGGGATACAACAGTTCTAATGTAATCTGTTAAACATTATAGCTGGGATACAACAGTTCTAATGTAATCTGTTAAACATTATAGCTGGGATACAACAGTTCTAATGTAATCTGTTAAACATTATAGCTGGATATAAACAGTTCTAATGTAATCTGTTAAACATTATAGCTGGGATACTGGGATATGACAGTTCTAATGTAATCTGTTAAACATTATAGCTGGGATACAACAGTTCTAATGTAATCTGTTAAACATTATAGCTGGGATACAACAGTTCTAATGTAATCTGTTAAACATTATAGCTGGTATACAACAGTTCTAATGTAATCTGTTAAACATTATAGCTGGGATACAACAGTTCTAATGTAATCTGTTAAACATTATAGCTGGTATACAACAGTTCTAATGTAATCTGTTAAACATTATAGCTGGGATATAACAGTTCTAATGTAATCTGTTAAACATTATAGCTGGGATATGACAGTTCTAATGTAATCTGTTAAACATTATAGCTGGGATACAACAGTTCTAATGTAATCTGTTAAACATTATAGCTGGTATACAACAGTTCTAATGTAATCTGTTAAACATTATAGCTGGTATACAACAGTTCTAATGTAATCTGTTAAACATTATAGCTGGTATACAACAGTTCTAATGTAATCTGTTAAACATTATAGCTGGTATACAACAGTTCTAATGTAATCTGTTAAACATTATAACTGGGATATAACAGTTCTAATGTAATCTGTTAAACATTATAGCTGGGATATGACAGTTCTAATGTAATCTGTTAAACATTATAGCTGGGATACAACAGTTCTAATGTATCTGTTAAACATTATAGCTGGTATACAACAGTTCTAATGTAATCTGTTAAACATTATAGCTGGTATACAACAGTTCTAATGTAATCTGTTAAACATTATAGCTGGTTAAACATTATACAACAGTTCTAATGTAATCTGTTAAACATTATAGCTGGTATATAACACAGTTCTAATGATACATCTGTTAAACATTATAGCTGGATACAACAGTTCTAATGTAATCTGTTAAACATTATAGCTGGGATACAACAGTTCTAATGTAATCTGTTAAACATTATAGCTGGTATACAACAGTTCTAATGTAATCTGTTAAACATTATAGCTGGGATACAACAGTTCTAATGTAATCTGTTAAACATTATAGCTGGTATACAACAGTTCTAATGTAATCTGTTAAACATTATAGCTGGGATACAACAGTTCTAATGTAATCTGTTAAACATTATAGCTGGGATACAACAGTTCTAATGTAATCTGTTAAACATTATAGCTGGTATACAACAGTTCTAATGTAATCTGTTAAACATTATAGCTGGATACAACAGTTCTAATGTAATCTGTTAAACATTATTGCTGGGATACAACAGTTCTATTGTTATCTGTTACACATTATAACTGGGATAGAACAGTTCTAATATAATCTGTTAAACATTATAGCTGGGTTACAACAGTTCTAATGCCATCTGTTAAACATTATAGCTGGGATACAACAGTTCTAATGTAATCTGTTAAACATTATAGCTGGGATACAACAGTTCTAATGTAATCTGTTAAACATTATAGCTGTTAAACATTATAGCTGGGATACAACAGTTCTAATGTAATCTGTTAAACATTATAGCTGGGATACAACAGTTCTAATGTAATCTGTTAAACATTATAGCTGGGATACAACAGTTCTAATGTAATCTGTTAAACATTATGCTGGGATAAACAGTTCTAATATCTGTTAAACATTATAACTGGGATATAACAGTTCTAATGTAATCTGTTAAACATTATAGCTGGGATACAACAGTTCTAATGTAATCTGTTAAACATTATAGCTGGGATACAACAGTTCTAATGTAATCTGTTAAACATTATAGCTGGGATACAACAGTTCTAATGTAATCTGTTAAACATTATAGCTGGTATACAACAGTTCTAATGTAATCTGTTAAACATTATAACTGGGATATAACAGTTCTAATGTAATCTGTTAAACATTATAGCTGGGATACAACAGTTCTAATGTAATCTGTTAAACATTATAGCTGGGATAGCTGGGATAACAGTTCTAATGTAATCTGTTTAACATTATAGCTGGGATATGACAGTTCTAATGTAATTTTTTTAAACATGATAGCTGGTATACAACAGTTCTAATGTAATCTGTTAAACATTATAGCTGGTATACAACAGTTCTAATGTAATCTGTTAAACATTATAGCTGGTATACAACAGTTCTAATGTAATCTGTTAAACATTATAGCTGGTATACAACAGTTCTAATGTAATCTGTTAAACATTATAGCTGGGATACAACAGTTCTAATGTAATCTGTTAAACATTATAGCTGGGATACAACAGTTCTAATGTAATCTGTTAAACATTATAGCTGGGATATAACAGTTCTAATGTAATCTGTTAAACATTATAGCTGGGATACAACAGTTCTAATGTAATCTGTTAAACATTGTAGCTGGGATACAACAGTTCTAATGTAATCTGTTAAACATTATACCTGGTATACAACAGTTCTAATGTAATCTGTTAAACATTATAGCTGGGATATCACAGTTCTAATGTAATCTGTTAAACATTATAGCTGGTATACAACAGTTCTAATGTAATCTGTTAAACATTATAGCTGGTATACAACAGTTCTAATGTAATCTGTTAAACATTATAGCTGGGATACAACAGTTCTAATGTAAACATTATCTGTTAAACATTATATAGCTGGGATACAACAGTTCTAATGTAATCTGTTAAACATTATAGCTGGGATACAACAGTTCTAATGTAATCTGTTAAACATTATAGCTGGGATACAACAGTTCTAATGTAATCTGTTAAACATTATAGCTGGGATAACAGTTCTAATGTAATCTGTTAAACATTATAGCTGGTATACAACAGTTCTAATGTAATCTGTTAAACATTATAGCTGGTATACAACAGTTCTAATGTAATCTGTTAAACATTATAGCTGGGATACAACAGTTCTAATGTAATCTGTTAAACATTATAGCTGGGATATGACAGTTCTAATGTAATATGTTAAACATTATAGCTGGGATACAACAGTTCTAATGTAATCTGTTAAACATTATAGCTGGGATACAACAGTTCTAATGTAATCTGTTAAACATTATAGCTGGATACAACAGATATCTGTTAAACAGTTCTAATGTAATCTGTTAAACATTATAGCTGGTATACAACAGTTCTAATGTAATCTGTTAAACATTATAGCTGGTATACAACAGTTCTAATGTAATCTGTTAAACATTATAGCTGGTATACAACAGTTCTAATGTAATCTGTTAAACATTATAGCTGGGATACAACAGTTCTAATGTAATCTGTTAAACATTATAGCTGGGATACAACAGTTCTAATGTAATCTGTTAAACATTATAGCTGGGATATAACAGTTCTAATGTAATCTGTTAAACATTATAGCTGGGATACAACAGTTCTAATGTAATCTGTTAAACATTATAGCTGGTATACAACAGTTCTAATTATACAACAGTTCTAATGTAATCTGTTAAACATTATAGCTGGTATACAACAGTTCTAATGTAATCTGTTAAACATTATAGCTGGGATACAACAGTTCTAATGTAATCTGTTAAACATTATAACTGGGATATAACAGTTCTAATGCAATCTGTTAAACATTGTAGCTTGGATACAACAGTTCTAATGTAATCTGTTAAACATTATACCTGGTATACAACAGTTCTAATGTAATCTGTTAAACATTATAGCTGGGATACAACAGTTCTAATGCTGTTAAACATTATAGCTGGTATACAACAGTTCTAATGTAATCTGTTAAACATTATAGCTGGTATACAACAGTTCTAATGTAATCTGTTAAACATTATAGCTGGGATATAACAGTTCTAATGTAATCTGTTAAACATTATAGCTATACAACAGTTCTAATGTAATCTGTTAAACATTATAGCTGGGATACAACAGTTCTAATGTAATCTGTTAAACATTATAGCTGGGATACAACAGTTCTAATGCAATCTGTTAAACATTATAGCTGGGATACAACAGTTCTAATGTAATCTGTTAAACATTATAGCTGGTATACAACAGTTCTAATGTAATCTGTTAAACATTATAGCTGGGATACAACAGTTCTAATGTAATCTGTTAAACATTATAGCTGGTAATCTGTTAAACATTATACTGGGATAACAGTTCTAATGTAATCTGTTAAACATTATAGCTGGGATACAACAGTTCTAATGTAATCTGTTAAACATTATAGCTGGGATACAACAGTTCTAATGTAATCTGTTAAACATTATAGCTGGGATACAACAGTTCTAATGTAATCTGTTAAACATTATAGCTGGGATACAACAGTTCTAATGTAATCTGTTAAACATTATAGCTGGGATACAACAGTTCTAATGTAATCTGTTAAACATTATAGCTGGTATACAACAGTTCTAATGTAATCTGTTAAACATTATAGCTGGGATACAACAGTTCTAATGTAATCTGTTAAACATTATAGCTGGGATATGACAGTTCTAATGTAATCTGTTAAACATTATAGCTGGGATACAACAGTTCTAATGTAATCTGTTAAACATTATAGCTGGGATACAACAGTTCTAATGTAATCTGTTAAACATTATAGCTGGTATACAACAGTTCTAATGTAATCTGTTAAACATTATAGCTGGTATACAACAGTTCTAATGTAATCTGTTAAACATTATAGCTGGTATACAACAGTTCTAATGTAATCTGTTAAACATTATAATCTGTTAAACTGGGATATAACAGTTCTAATGTGATCTGTTAAACATTATAGCTGGGATATCACAGTTGTAATGTAATATGTTAAACATGATAGCTGGGATACAACAGTTCTAATGCAATCTGTTAAACATTATAGCTGGGATAACAGTTCTAATGTAATCTGTTAAACATTATAGCTGGTATACAACAGTTCTAATGTAATCTGTTAAACATTATAGCTGGTATACAACAGTTCTAATGTAATCTGTTAAACATTATAGCTGGTATACAACAGTTCTAATGTAATCTGTTAAACATTATAGCTGGGATACAACAGTTCTAATGTAATCTGTTAAACATTGTAGCTGGGATACAACAGTTCTAATGTAATCTGTTAAACATTATAGCTGGGATACAGTTCTAATGTAATCTGTTAAACATTATAGATATGACAGTTCTAATGTAATCTGTTAAACATTATAGCTGGGATACAACAGTTCTAATGTAATCTGTTAAACATTATAGCTACAACAGTTCTAATGTAATCTGATACAACAGTTCTAATGTAATCTGTTAAACATTATACAGTTCTGTAATCTGTTAAACATTATAGCTGGGATACAACAGTTCTAATGTAATCTGTTAAACATTATAGCTGGGATACAACAGTTCTAATGTAATCTGTTAAACATTATAGCTGGGATATAACAGTTCTAATGTAATCTGTTAAACATTATAGCTGGGATACAACAGTTCTAATGTAATCTGTTAAACATTATAACTGGGATATAACAGTTCTAATGCAATCTGTTAAACATTGTAGCTGGGATACACACAGTTCTAATGTAATCTGTTAAACATTATAGCTGGTATACAACAGTTCTAATGTAATCTGTTAAACATTATAGCTGGTATACAACAGTTCTAATGTAATCTGTTAAACATTATAGCTGGTATACAACAGTTCTAATGTAATCTGTTAAACATTATAACTGGGATATAACAGTTCTAATGTAATCTGTTAAACATTATAGCTGGGATATGACAGTTCTAATGTAATCTGTTAAACATTATAGCTGGGATACAACAGTTCTAATGTAATCTGTTAAACATTATAGCTGGGATACAACAGTTCTAATGTAATCTGTTAAACATTATAGCTGGTATACAACAGTTCTAATGTAATCTGTTAAACATTATAGCTGGTATACAACAGTTCTAATGTAATCTGTTAAACATTATAGCTGGGATAAAACAGTTCTAATGTGATCTGTTAAACATTATAGCTGGGATATAACAGTTCTAATGTAATCTGTTAAACATTATAGCTGGGATACAACAGTTCTAATGTAATCTGTTAAACATTATAGCTGGGATATGACAGTTCTAATGTAATCTGTTAAACATTATAGCTGGGATACAACAGTTCTAATGTAATCTGTTAAACATTATAGCTGGTATAGTTCTAATGTAACAGTTCTAATGTAATCTGTTAAACATTATAGCTGGTATACAACAGTTCTAATGTAATCTGTTAAACATTATAGCTGGTATACAACAGTTCTAATGTAATCTGTTAAACATTATAGCTGGGATACAACAGTTCTAATGTAATCTGTTAAACATTATAGCTGGGATACAACAGTTCTAATGTAATCTGTTAAACATTATAGCTGGGATACAACAGTTCTAATGTAATCTGTTAAACATTATAGCTGGGATACAACAGTTCTAATGTAATCTGTTAAACATTATAGTTCTGTAATCTGTTAAACATTATAGCTGGGATAACAGTTCTAATGTTATCTGTTAAACATTATAACTGGGATATAACAGTTCTAATGTAATCTGTTAAACATTATAGCTGGGATACAACAGTTCTAATGTAATCTGTT
This sequence comes from Tachypleus tridentatus, assembly GCF_004210375.1. Classification (NCBI taxonomy): domain Eukaryota; kingdom Metazoa; phylum Arthropoda; class Merostomata; order Xiphosura; family Limulidae; genus Tachypleus; species Tachypleus tridentatus. Next base: position 273,778,979 of record NC_134837.1, read on the forward strand.
AAACATTATAGCTGGGATACAACAGTTCTAATGTAATCTGTTAAACATTATAGCTGGGATACAACAGTTCTAATGTAATCTGTTAAACATTATAGCTGGGATACAACAGTTCTAATGTAATCTGTTAAACATTATAGCTGGTATACAACAGTTCTAATGTAATCTGTTAAACATTATAACTGGGATATAACAGTTCAAATATAATCTGTTAAACATTATAGCTGGGATACAACAGTTCTAATGTAATCTGTTAAACATTATAACTGGGATATAACAGTTCTAATGTAATCTGTTAAACATTATAGCTGGGATACAACAGTTCTAATGTAATCTGTTAAACATTATAGCTGGTATACAACAGTTCTAATGTAATCTGTTAAACATTATAACTGGGATATAACAGTTCTAATGTAATCTGTTAAACATTATAGCTGGGATATGACAGTTCTAATGTAATCTGTTAAACATTATAGCTGGGATACAACAGTTCTAATGTAATCTGTTAAACATTATAGCTGGGATATAACAGTTCTAATGTAATCTGTTAAACATTATAGCTGGTATACAACAGTTCTAATGTAATCTGTTAAACATTATAGCTGGTATACAACAGTTCTAATGTAATCTGTTAAACATTATAGCTGGTATACAACAGTTCTAATGTAATCTGTTAAACATTATAGCTGGTATACAACAGTTCTAATGTAATCTGTTAAACATTATAGCTGGTATATAACAGTTCTAATGTAATCTGTTAAACATTATAGCTGGGATATGACAGTTCTAATGTAATCTGTTAAACATTATAGCTGGGATATGACAGTTCTAATGTAATCTGTTAAACATTATAGCTGGGATACAACAGTTCTAATGTAATCTGTTAAACATTATAGCTGGTATACAACAGTTCTAATGTAATCTGTTAAACATTATAGCTGGTATACAACAGTTCTAATGTAATCTGTTAAACATTATAGCTGGTATACAACAGTTCTAATGTAATCTGTTAAACATTATAGCTGGTATACAACAGTTCTAATGTAATCTGTTAAACATTATAGCTGGTATACAACAGTTCTAATGTAATCTGTTAAACATTATAGCTTATATGGTTAAACATTATAGCTGGTATACAACAGTTCTAATGTAATCTGTTAAACATTATAGCTGGGATATAACAGTTCTAATGTAATCTGTTAAACATTATAGCTGGGATACAACAGTTCTAATGTAATCTGTTAAACATTATAGCTGACAGTTCTAATGTAATCTGTTAAACATTATAGCTGGGATACAACAGTTCTAATGTAATCTGTTAAACATTATAGCTGGGATACAACAGTTCTAATGTAATCTGTTAAACATTATAAGTTAAACTAGGGATATACAACAGTTCTAATGTAATCTGTTAAACATTATAGCTGGGATACAACAGTTCTAATGTAATCTGTTAAACATTATAGCTGGGATACAACAGTTCTAATGTAATCTGTTAAACATTATAGCTGGGATACAACAGTTCTAATGTAATCTGTTAAACATTATAGCTGGGATACAACAGTTCTAATGTAATCTGTTAAACATTATAGCTGGGATACAACAGTTCTAATGTAATCTGTTAAACATTATAATACAACAGTTCAAATATAATCTGTTAAACATTATAGCTGGGATACAACAGTTCTAATGTAATCTGTTAAACATTATAACTGGGATATAACAGTTCTAATGTAATCTGTTAAACATTATAGCTGGGATACAACAGTTCTAATGTAATCTGTTAAACATTATAGCTGGGATACAACAGTTCTAATGTAATCTGTTAAACATTATACCTGGTATACAACAGTTCTAATGTAATCTGTTAAACATTATAGCTGGGATACAACAGTTCTAATGTAATCTGTTAAACATTATAGCTGGGATACAACAGTTCTAATGTAATCTGTTAAACATTATAACTGGGATATAACAGTTCTAATGCAATCTGTTAAACATTGTAGCTTGGATACAACAGTTCTAATGTAATCTGTTAAACATTATAGCTGGTATACAACAGTTCTAATGTAATCTGTTAAACATTATAGCTGGTATACAACAGTTCTAATGTAATCTGTTAAACATTATAGCTGGTATACAACAGTTCTAATGTAATCTGTTAAACATTATAGCTGGGATATAACAGTTCTAATGTAATCTGTTAAACATTATAGCTGGGATACAACAGTTCTAATGTAATCTGTTAAACATTATAGCTGGGATACAACAGTTCTAATGCAATCTGTTAAACATTATAGCTGGGATACAACAGTTCTAATGTAATCTGTTAAACATTATAGCTGGATATACAACAGTTCTAATGTAATCTGTTAAACATTATAGCTGGTATACAACAGTTCTAATGTAATCTGTTAAACATTATAGCTGGGATACAACAGTTCTAATGTAATCTGTTAAACATTATAGCTGGTATACAACAGTTCTAATGTAATCTGTTAAACATTATAGCTGGGATACAACAGTTCTAATGTAATCTGTTAAACATTATAGCTGGGATACAACAGTTCTAATGTAATCTGTTAAACATTATAGCTGGGATACAACAGTTCTAATGTAATCTGTTAAACATTATAGCTGGGATACAACAGTTCTAATGTAATCTGTTAAACATTATAGCTGGGATACAACAGTTCTAATGTAATCTGTTAAACATTATAGCTGGGATACAACAGTTCTAATGTAATCTGTTAAACATTATAGCTGGGATACAACAGTTCTAATGTAATCTGTTAAACATTATAGCTGGGATACAACAGTTCTAATGTAATCTGTTAAACATTATAGCTTATATACAACAGTTCTAATGTAATGTTAAACATAATAGCTGGGATACAACAGTTCTAATATAATATGTTACACATTATAGCTGGGATATGACAGTTCTAATGTAATTTGTTAAACATTACAGCTGGGATATGACAGTTCTAATGTAATCTGTTAAACATTATAGCTGGGATACAACAGTTCTAATGTGATCTGTTAAACATTATAGCTGGTAATAAACATTATAGCTGGTATAAACAGTTCTAATGTAATCTGTTAAACATTATAGCTGGTATACAACAGTTCTAATGTAATCTGTTAAACATTATAGCTGGTATACAACAGTTCTAATGTAATCTGTTAAACATTATAACTGGGATATAACAGTTCTAATGTAATCTGTTAAACATTATAGCTGGGATACAACAGTTCTAATGTAATCTGTTAAACATTATAGCTGATACAACAGTTCTAATGTAATCTGTTAAACATTATAGCTGGTGATACAACAGTTCTAATGTAATCTGTTAAACATTATAGCTGGGATACAACAGTTCTAATGCAATCTGTTAAACATTGTAGCTGGGATACAACAGTTCTAATGTAATCTGTTAAACATTATAGCTGGTATACAACAGTTCTAATGTAATCTGTTAAACATTATAGCTGGTATACAACAGTTCTAATGTAATCTGTTAAACATTATAGCTAATACAACAGTTCTAATGTAATCTGTTAAACATTATAGCTGGGATACAACAGTTCTAATGTAATCTGTTAAACATTATACTGGTTAAACATTATATATAACAGTTCTAATGTAATCTGTTAAACATTATAGCTGGGATATCTGTTAAACAGTTCTAATGTAATCTGTTAAACATTATAGCTGGGATACAACAGTTCTAATGTAATCTGTTAAACATTATAGCTGGGATATACAACAGTTCTAATGTAATCTGTTAAACATTATAGCTGGGATACAACAGTTCTAATGTAATCTGTTAAACATTATAGCTGGGTATACAACAGTTCTAATGTAATCTGTTAAACATTATAGCTGGGATACAACAGTTCTAATGCAATCTGTTAAACATTGTAACTGGGATACAACAGTTCTAATGTGATCTGTTAAACATTATAGCTGGGATATAACAGTTCTAATGTAATCTGTTAAACATTATAGCTGGGATACAACAGTTCTAATGTAATCTGTTAAACATTATAGCTGGGATACAACAGTTCTAATGTAATCTGTTAAACATTATAGCTGGTATACAACAGTTCTAATGTAATCTGTTAAACATTATAGCTGGTATACAACAGTTCTAATGTAATCTGTTAAACATTATAGCTGGTATACAACAGTTCTAATGTAATCTGTTAAACATTATAGCTGGGATATAACAGTTCTACATCTGTTAAACATTATAGCTGGGATATGACAGTTCTAATGTAATCTGTTAAACATTATAGCTGGGATACAACAGTTCTAATGTAATCTGTTAAACATTATAGCTGGATACAACAGTTCTAATGTAATCTGTTAAACATTATAGCTGGTATACAACAGTTCTAATGTAATCTGTTAAACATTATAGCTGGTATACAACAGTTCTAATGTAATCTGTTAAACATTATAGCTGGTATACAACAGTTCTAATGTAATCTGTTAAACATTATAGCTGGATATACAACAGTTCTAATGTAATCTGTTAAACATTATAGCTGGGATACAACAGTTCTAATGTAATCTGTTAAACATTATAGCTGGATACAACAGTTCTAATGTAATCTGTTAAACATTATAGCTGGGATAGCAACAGTTCTAATGTAATCTGTTAAACATTATAGCTGGGATACAACAGTTCTAATGTAATCTGTTAAACATTATAGCTGGGATACAACAGTTCTAATGTAATCTGTTAAACATTATAGCTGGTATACAACAGTTCTAATGTAATCTGTTAAACATTATAGCTGGGATACAACAGTTCTAATGTAATCTGTTAAACATTATAGCTGGGATACAACAGTTCTAATGTAATCTGTTAAACATTATAGCTGGGATACAACAGTTCTAATGTAATCTGTTAAACATTATAGCTGGGATACAACAGTTCTAATGTAATCTGTTAAACATTATAGCTGGGTATACAACAGTTCTAATGTAATCTGTTAAACATTATAGCTGGGATACAACAGTTCTAATGTAATCTGTTAAACATTATAGCTGGGATACAACAGTTCTAATGTAATCTGTTAAACATTATAGCTGGGATATGACAGTTCTAATGTAATCTGTTAAACATTATAGCTGGGATACAACAGTTCTAATGTAATCTGTTAAACATTATAGCTGGGATACAACAGTTCTAATGTAATCTGTTAAACATTATAGCTGGTATACAACAGTTCTAATGTTATCTGTTAAACATTATAACTGGGATATAACAGTTCAAATATAATCTGTTAAACATTATAGCTGGGATACAACAGTTCTAATGTAATCTGTTAAACATTATAGCTGGGATACAACAGTTCTAATGTAATCTGTTAAACATTATAGCTGGGATACAACAGTTCTAATGTAATCTGTTAAACATTATAGCTGGTATACAACAGTTCTAATGTAATCTGTTAAACATTATAGCTGGGATATAACAGTTCTAATGTAATCTGTTAAACATTATAGCTGGGATATGACAGTTCTAATGTAATCTGTTAAACATTATAGCTGGGATACAACAGTTCTAATGTAATCTGTTAAACATTATAGCTGGGATATACAACAGTTCTAATGTAATCTGTTAAACATTATAGCTGGTATACAACAGTTCTAATGTAATCTGTTAAACATTATAGCTGGTATACAACAGTTCTAATGTAATCTGTTAAACATTATAGCTGGTATACAACAGTTCTAATGTAATCTGTTAAACATTATAGCTGGTATACAACAGTTCTAATGTAATCTGTTAAACATTATAACTGGAATATAACAGTTCAAATGTTATCTGTTAAACATTATAGCTGGGATATGACAGTTCTAATGTAATTTGTTAAACATTATAGCTGGGATATGACAGTTCTAATGTAATCTGTTAAACATTATAGCTGGGATACAACAGTTCTAATGTAATCTGTTAAACATTATAGCTGGTATACAACAGTTCTAATGTAATCTGTTAAACATTATAGCTGGTATACAACAGTTCTAATGTAATCTGTTAAACATTATAGCTGGTATACAACAGTTCTAATGTAATCTGTTAAACATTATAGCTGGTATACAACAGTTCTAATGTAATCTGTTAAACATTATAGCTGGGATACAACAGTTCTAATGTGATCTGTTAAACATTATAGCTGGGATATAACAGTTCTAATGTAATCTGTTAAACATTATAGCTGGGATACAACAGTTCTAATGTAATCTGTTAAACATTATAGCTGGGATACAACAGTTCTAATGTAATCTGTTAAACATTATAGCTGGGATACAACAGTTCTAATGTAATCTGTTAAACATTATAGCTGGGATACAACAGTTCTAATGTAATCTGTTAAACATTATAGCTGGGATACAACAGTTCTAATGTAATCTGTTAAACATTATAGCTGGATACAACAGTTCTAATGTAATCTGTTAAACATTATAGCTGGGATACAACAGTTCTAATGTAATCTGTTAAACATTATAGCTGGGATACAACAGTTCTAATGTAATCTGTTAAACATTATAGCTGGATACAACAGTTCTAATGTAATCTGTTAAACATTATAGCTGGGATACAACAGTTCTAATGTAATCTGTTAAACATTATAGCTGGGATACTGGATAACAGTTCTAATGTAATCTGTTAAACATTATAGCTGGGATACAACAGTTCTAATGTAATCTGTTAAACATTATAGCTGGGATACAACAGTTCTAATGTAATCTGTTAAACATTATAGCTGGTATACAACAGTTCTAATGTAATCTGTTAAACATTATAGCTGGGATACAACAGTTCTAATGTAATCAGTTCTAATGTAATCTGTTAAACATTATAGCTGGTATACAACAGTTCTAATGTAATCTGTTAAACATTATAGCTGGGATATCTAATGTAATCTGTTAAACATTATAGCTGGGATAACAGTTCTAATGTAATCTGTTAAACATTATAGCTGGGATACAACAGTTCTAATGTAATCTGTTAAACATTATAGCTGGGATATAACAGTTCTAATGTAATCTGTTAAACATTATAGCTGGGATACAACAGTTCTAATGTAATCTGTTAAACATTATAGCTGGTATACAACAGTTCTAATGTAATCTGTTAAACATTATATATACAACAGTTCTAATGTAATCTGTTAAACATTATAGCTGGTATACAACAGTTCTAATGTAATCTGTTAAACATTATAGCTGGTATACAACAGTTCTAATGTAATCTGTTAAACATTATAGCTGGTATACAACAGTTCTAATGAAATCTGTTAAACATTATAGCTGGTATAACAGTTCTAATGTAATCTGTTAAACATTATAGCTGGGATATAACAGTTCTAATGTAATCTGTTAAACATTATAGCTGGGATACAACAGTTCTAATGTAATCTGTTAAACATTATAGCTGGGATATACAGTTCTAATGGTTAAACATTATAGCTATACAACAGTTCTAATGTAATCTGTTAAACATTATAGCTGGTATACAACAGTTCTAATGTAATCTGTTAAACATTATAGCTGGTATACAACAGTTCTAATGTAATCTGTTAAACATTATAGCTGGGATACAACAGTTCTAATGTAATCTGTTAAACATTTACAACAGTTCTAATGTAATCTGTTAAACATTATAGCTGGGATACAACAGTTCTAATGTAATCTGTTAAACATTATAGCTGGGATACAACAGTTCTAATGTAATCTGTTAAACATTATACAGTTCTGTAATCTGTTAAACATTATAGCTATACAACAGTTCTAATGTAATCTGTTAAACATTATAGCTGGGATACAACAGTTCTAATGTAATCTGTTAAACATTATAGCTGGGATACAACAGTTCTAATGTAATCTGTTAAACATTATAGCTGGGATACAACAGTTCTAATGTAATCTGTTAAACATTATAGCTGGGATACAACAGTTCTAATGTAATCTGTTAAACATTATAGCTGGGATACAACAGTTCTAATGTAATCTGTTAAACATTATAGCTGGGATACAACAGTTCTAATGTAATCTGTTAAACATTATAGCTGGGATACAACAGTTCTAATGTAATCTGTTAAACATTATAGCTGGGATACAACAGTTCTAATGTAATCTGTTAAACATTATAGCTGGGATACAACAGTTCTAATGTAATCTGTTAAACATTATAGCTGGGATAGTTCTAAACAGTTCTAATGTAATCTGTTAAACATTATAGCTGGGATACAACAGTTCTAATGTGATCTGTTAAACATTATAGCTGGTATACAACAGTTCTAATGTAATCTGTTAAACATTATAGCTGGGATACAACAGTTCTAATGTAATCTGTTAAACATTATAGCTGGGATACAACAGTTCTAATGTAATCTGTTAAACATTATAGCTGGGATATAACAGTTCTAATGTAATCTGTTAAACATTATAGCTGGGATACAACAGTTCTAATGTAATCTGTTAAACATTATAGCTGGGATACAACAGTTCTAATGTAATCTGTTAAACATTATAGCTGGTATACAACAGTTCTAATGTAATCTGTTAAACATTATAGCTGGTATACAACAGTTCTAATGTAATCTGTTAAACATTATAACTGGAATATAACAGTTCAAATGTTATCTGTTTAACATTATAGCTGGGATATGACAGTTCTAATGTAATTTGTTAAACATTACAGCTGGGATATGACAGTTCTAATGTAATCTGTTAAACATTATAGCTGGGATACAACAGTTCTAATGTAATCTGTTAAACATTATAGCTGGTATACAACAGTTCTAATGTAATCTGTTAAACATTATAGCTGGTATACAACAGTTCTAATGTAATCTGTTAAACATTATAGCTGGTATACAACAGTTCTAATGTAATCTGTTAAACATTATAGCTGGTTCTAATGTAATCTGTTAAACATTATATATAACAGTTCTAATGTAATCTGTTAAACATTATAGCTGGGATACAACAGTTCTAATGTAATCTGTTAAACATTATAGCTGGGATATAATGTAATCTGTTAAACATTATAGCTGGGATACAACAGTTCTAATGTAATCTGTTAAACATTATAGCTGGTATACAACAGTTCTAATGTAATCTGTTAAACATTATAGCTGGTATACAACAGTTCTAATGTAATCTGTTAAACATTATAGCTGGTATACAACAGTTCTAATGTAATCTGTTAAACATTATAGCTGGGATACAACAGTTCTAATGTAATCTGTTAAACATTATAGCTGGGATATAACAGTTCTAATGTAATCTGTTAAACATTATAGCTGGGATACAACAGTTCTAATGTAATCTGTTAAACATTATAGCTGGGATACAACAGTTCTAATGTAATCTGTTAAACATTATAGCTGGGATACAACAGTTCTAATGTAATCTGTTAAACATTATAGCTGGTATACAACAGTTCTAATGTAATCTGTTAAACATTATAGCTGGTATACAACAGTTCTAATGTAATCTGTTAAACATTATAGCTGGTATACAACAGTTCTAATGTAATCTGTTAAACATTATAGCTGGTATACAACAGTTCTAATGTAATCTGTTAAACATTATAGCTGGGATACAACAGTTCTAATGCAATCTGTTAAACATTATAGCTGGGATACAACAGTTCTAATGTAATCTGTTAAACATTATAGCTGGGATATACAACAGTTCTAATGTAATCTGTTAAACATTATAGCTGGGATACAACAGTTCTAATGTAATCTGTTAAACATTATAGCTGGGATACAACAGTTCTAATGTAATCTGTTAAACATTATAGCTGGGATACAACAGTTCTAATGTAATCTGTTAAACATTATAGCTGGGATACAACAGTTCTAATGCAATCTGTTAAACATTATAGCTGGGATACAACAGTTCTAATGTAATCTGTTAAACATTATAGCTGGTATACAACAGTTCTAATGTAATCTGTTAAACATTATAGCTGGGATACAACAGTTCTAATGTAATCTGTTAAACATTATAGCTGGGATACAACAGTTCTAATGTAATCTGTTAAACATTATAGCTTATACAACAGTTCTAATGTAATCTGTTAAACATTATAGCTGGGATACAACAGTTCTAATGTAATCTGTTAAACATTATAGCTGGTATACAACAGTTCTAATGTAATCTGTTAAACATTATAGCTGGGATATGACAGTTCTAATGTAATTTGTTAAACATTATAGCTGGGATATGACAGTTCTAATGTAATCTGTTAAACATTATAGCTGGGATACAACAGTTCTAATGTAATCTGTTAAACATTATAGCTGGGATACAACAGTTCTAATGTAATCTGTTAAACATTATAGCTGGTATACAACAGTTCTAATGTAATCTGTTAAACATTATAGCTGGTATACAACAGTTCTAATGTAATCTGTTAAACATTATAGCTGGGATATAACAGTTCAAATGTAATCTGTTAAACATTATAGCTGGATACAACAGTTCTAATGCAATCTGTTAAACATTATAGCTGGGATACAACAGTTCTAATGTAATCTGTTAAACATTATAGCTGGGATATAAGAGTTCTAATGCAATCTGATAAACATTGTAGCTGGGATACAACAGTTCTAATGTAATCTGTTAAACATTACAACAGCTATACAACAGTTCTAATGTAATCTGTTAAACATTATAGCTGGGATACAACAGTTCTAATGTAATCTGTTAAACATTATAGCTGGTATACAACAGTTCTAATGTAATCTGTTAAACATTATAGCTGGTATACAACAGTTCTAATGTAATCTGTTAAACATTATAGCTGGTATACAACAGTTCTAATGTAATCTGTTAAACATTATAACTGGGATATAACAGTTCAAATGTAATCTGTTAAACATTATAGCTGGGATACAACAGTTCTAATGTAATCTGTTAAACATTATAACTGGGATATAACAGTTCTAATGCAATCTGTTAAACATTATAGCTGGGATACAACAGTTCTAATGTAATCTGTTAAACATTATAGCTGGTATACAACAGTTCTAATGTAATCTGTTAAACATTATAGCTGGTTAAACATTATACAACAGTTCTAATGTAATCTGTTAAACATTATAGCTGGTATACAACAGTTCTAATGTAATCTGTTAAACATTATAGCTGGGATACAACAGTTCTAATGTAATCTGTTAAACATTGTAGCTGGGATACAACAGTTCTAATGTAATCTGTTAAACATTATAGCTGGGATACAACAGTTCTAATGTAATCTGTTAAACATTATAGCTGGGATACAACAGTTCTAATGTAATCTGTTAAACATTATAGCTGGGATACAACAGTTCTAATGTAATCTGTTAAACATTATAGCTGGGATACAACAGTTCTAATGTAATCTGTTAAACATTATAGCTGGTATACAACAGTTCTAGTGTAATCTGTTAAACATTATAACTGGGATATAACAGTTCTAATGTAATCTGTTAAACATTATAGCTTATATGACAGTTCTAATGTAATCTGTTAAACATTATAGCTGGGATATAACAGTTCTAATGTAATCTGTTAAACATTATAGCTGGGATACAACAGTTCTAATGTAATCTGTTAAACATTATAGCTGGGATACAACAGTTCTAATGTAATCTGTTAAACATTATAGCTGGGATACAACAGTTCTAATGTAATCTGTTAAACATTATAGCTGGATAACAGTTCTAATGTAATCTGTTAAACATTATAGCTGGTATACAACAGTTCTAATGTAATCTGTTAAACATTATAGCTGGATACAACAGTTCTAATGTAATCTGTTAAACATTATAGCTGGATATACAACAGTTCTAATGTAATCTGTTAAACATTATAGCTGGGATACAACAGTTCTAATGTAATCTGTTAAACATTATAGCTGGGATATAACAGTTCTAATGTAATCTGTTAAACATTATAGCTGGGATACAACAGTTCTAATGTAATCTGTTAAACATTATAGCTGGTATACAACAGTTCTAATGTAATCTGTTAAACATTATAGCTGGTATACAACAGTTCTAATGTAATCTGTTAAACATTATAGCTGGTATACAACAGTTCTAATGTAATCTGTTAAACATTATAGCTGGTATACAACAGTTCTAATGTAATCTGTTAAACATTATAGCTGGGATACAACAGTTCTAATGTAATCTGTTAAACATTATAGCTGGGATACAACAGTTCTAATGTAATCTGTTAAACATTATAGCTGGGATATGACAGTTCTAATGTAATATGTTAAACATTATGCTGGGATACAACAGTTCTAATGTAATCTGTTAAACATTATAGCTGGGATACAACAGTTCTAATGTAATCTGTTAAACATTATAGCTGGTATACAACAGTTCTAATGTAATCTGTTAAACATTATAGCTGGTATACAACAGTTCTAATGTAATCTGTTAAACATTATAGCTGGTATACAACAGTTCTAATGTAATCTGTTAAACATTATAGCTGGGATACAACAGTTCTAATGTAATCTGTTAAACATTATAGCTGGGATACAACAGTTCTAATGTAAACAATCTGTTAAACATTATAGCTGGGATACAACAGTTCTAATGTAATCTGTTAAACATTATAGCTGGGATACAACAGTTCTAATGTAATCTGTTAAACATTATAGCTGGGATATAACAGTTCTAATACTGTTAAACAGTTCTATATGTTCTAATGTCTGTTAAACATTATAGCTGGGATACAACAGTTCTAATGTAATCTGTTAAACATTATAGCTGGGATACAACAGTTCTAATGTAATCTGTTAAACATTATAGCTGGTATACAACAGTTCTAATGTAATCTGTTAAACATTATAGCTGGGATACAACAGTTCTAATGTAATCTGTTAAACATTATAGCTGGTATACAACAGTTCTAATGTTATCTGTTAAACATTATAACTGGGATATAACAGTTCAAATGTAATCTGTTAAACATTATAGCTGGGATACAACAGTTCTAATGTAATCTGTTAAACATTATAACTGGGATATACAACAGTTCTAATGTAATCTGTTAAACATTATAGCTGGTATACAACAGTTCTAATGTAATCTGTTAAACATTATAGCTGGCTGGTTCTAATGTACTGTTAAACATTATAGTTCTAATGTAATCTGTTAAACATTATAGCTGGGATATAACAGTTCTAATGTAATCTGTTAAACATTATAGCTGGGATATGACAGTTCTAATGTAATTTGTTAAACATTACAGCTGGGATATGACAGTTCTAATGTGATCTGTTAAACATTATAGCTGGGATACAACAGTTCTAATGTAATCTGTTAAACATTATAGCTGGTATACAACAGTTCTAATGTAATCTGTTAAACATTATAGCTGGTATACAACAGTTCTAATGTAATCTGTTAAACATTATAGCTGGTATACAACAGTTCTAATGTAATCTGTTAAACATTATAGCTGGGATACAACAGTTCTAATGTAATCTGTTAAACATTATAGCTGGGATATCACAGTTGTAATGTAATCTGTTAAACATTATAGCTGGATATACAACAGTTCTAATGTAATCTGTTAAACATTATAGCTGGGATACAACAGTTCTAATGTAATCTGTTAAACATTATAGCTGGGATACAACAGTTCTAATGTAATCTGTTAAACATTATAGCTGGTATACAACAGTTCTAATGTAATCTGTTAAACATTATAGCTGGTATACAACAGTTCTAATGTAATCTGTTAAACATTATAGCTGGTATACAACAGTTCTAATGTAATCTGTTAAACATTATAGCTGGTATACAACAGTTCTAATGTAATCTGTTAAACATTATAGCTGGGATACAACAGTTCTAATGTAATCTGTTAAACATTATAGCTGGGATACAACAGTTCTAATGTAATCTGTTAAACATTATAGCTGGGATACAACAGTTCTAATGTAATCTGTTAAACATTATAGCTGGGATACAACAGTTCTAATGTAATCTGTTAAACATTATAGCTGGGATACAACAGTTCTAATGTAATCTGTTAAACATTATAGCTGGGATACAACAGTTCTAATGTAATCTGTTAAACATTATAGCTGGGATACAACAGTTCTAATGTAATCTGTTAAACATTATAGCTGGGATACAACAGTTCTAATGTAATCTGTTAAACATTATAGCTGGGATACAACAGTTCTAATGTAATCTGTTAAACATTATAGCTGGGATATAACAGTTCTAATGTAATCTGTTAAACATTATAGCTGTATAAACAGTTCTAATATCTGTTAAACATTATAGCTGGTATACAACAGTTCTAATGTAATCTGTTAAACATTATAGCTGGGATACAACAGTTCTAATGTAATCTGTTAAACATTATAGCTGGGATACAACAGTTCTAATGTAATCTGTTAAACATTATAGCTGGGATACAACAGTTCTAATGTAATCTGTTAAACATTATAGCTGGGATACAACAGTTCTAATGTAATCTGTTAAACATTATAGCTGGGATACAACAGTTCTAATGTAATCTGTTAAACATTATAGCTGGGATACAACAGTTCTAATGTAATCTGTTAAACATTATAGCTGGGATACAACAGTTCTAATGTAATCTGTTAAACATTATAGCTGGGATATAACAGTTCTAATGTAATCTGTTAAACATTATAGCTGGGATACAACAGTTCTAATGTAATCTGTTAAACATTATAGCTGGGATACAACAGTTCTAATGTAATCTGTTAAACATTATAGCTGGGATACAACAGTTCTAATGTAATCTGTTAAACATTATAGCTGGTATACAACAGTTCTAATGTAATCTGTTAAACATTATAGCTGGTATACAACAGTTCTAATGTAATCTGTTAAACATTATAGCTGGTATACAACAGTTCTAATGTAATCTGTTAAACATTATAGCTGGTATACAACAGTTCTAATGTAATCTGTTAAACATTATAGCTGGGATACAACAGTTCTAATGTAATCTGTTAAACATTATAGCTGGGATACAACAGTTCTAATGTAATCTGTTAAACATTATAGCAACAGTTCTAATGTAATCTGTTAAACATTATAGCTGGGATACAACAGTTCTAATGTAATCTGTTAAACATTATAGCTGGGATACAACAGTTCTGTAATCTGTTAAACATTATATGGTATACAACAGTTCTAATGTAATCTGTTAAACATTATAGCTGGTATACAACAGTTCTAATGTAATCTGTTAAACATTATAGCTGGTATACAACAGTTCTAATGTAATCTGTTAAACATTATAGCTGGTATACAACAGTTCTAATGTAATCTGTTAAACATTATAGCTGGGATACAACAGTTCTAATGTAATCTGTTAAACATTGTAGCTGGGATACAACAGTTCTAATGTAATCTGTTAAACATTATAGCTGATACAACAGTTCTAATGTAATCTGTTAAACATAGCAACAGTTCTAATGTAATCTGTTAAACATTATAGCTGGTATACAACAGTTCTAATGTAATCTGTTAAACATTATAGCTGGTATACAACAGTTCTAATGTAATCTGTTAAACATTATAGCTGGGATACAACAGTTCTAATGTAATCTGTTAAACATTAACATTATAGTTCTGTAATCTGTTAAACATTATAGCTGGGATACAACAGTTCTAATGTAATCTGTTAAACATTATAGCTGGGATACAACAGTTCTAATGTAATCTGTTAAACATTATAGCTGGGATATGACAGTTCTAATGTAATCTGTTAAACATTATAGCTGGGATACAACAGTTCTAATGTAATCTGTTAAACATTATAGCTGGTATACAACAGTTCTAATGTAATCTGTTAAACATTATAGCTGGTATACAACAGTTCTAATGTAATCTGTTAAACATTATAGCTGGTATACAACAGTTCTAATGTAATCTGTTAAACATTATAACTGGGATATAACAGTTCTAATGTAATCTGTTAAACATTATAGCTGGGATACAACAGTTCTAATGTAATCTGTTAAACATTATAACTGGGATACAACAGTTCTAATGCAATCTGTTAAACATTATAGCTGGTATATGTAATCTGTTAAACAGTTCTAATGTAATCTGTTAAACATTATAGCTGGTATACAACAGTTCTAATGTAATCTGTTAAACATTATAGCTGGGATACAACAGTTCTAATGTAATCTGTTAAACATTATAGCTGGTATACAACAGTTCTAATGTAATCTGTTAAACATTATAGCTGGTATACAACAGTTCTAATGTAATCTGTTAAACATTATAGCTGGGATACAACAGTTCTAATGTAATCTGTTAAACATTATAGCTGGGATACAACAGTTCTAATGTAATCTGTTAAACATTATAGCTGGGATACAACAGTTCTAATGTAATCTGTTAAACATTATAGCTGGTATACAACAGTTCTAATGTAATCTGTTAAACATTATAGCTGGTATACAACAGTTCTAATGTAATCTGTTAAACATTATAGCTGGGATACAACAGTTCTAATGTAATCTGTTAAACATTATAACTGGGATATAACAGTTCTAATGTAATCTGTTAAACATTATAGCTGGGATACAACAGTTCTAATGTAATCTGTTAAACATTATAGCTGGTATACAACAGTTCTAATGTAATCTGTTAAACATTATAGCTGGTATACAACAGTTCTAATGTAATCTGTTAAACATTATAGCTGGGATACAACAGTTCTAATGTAATCTGTTAAACATTATAGCTGGGATACAACAGTTCTAATGTAATCTGTTAAACATTATAGCTGGGATACAACAGTTCTAATGTAATCTGTTAAACATTATAGCTGGGATACAACAGTTCTAATGTAATCTGTTAAACATTATAGCTGGGATACAACAGTTCTAATGTAATCTGTTAAACATTATAGCTGGGATACAACAGTTCTAATGTAATCTGTTAAACATTATAGCTGGGATACAACAACAGTTCTAATGTAATCTGTTAAACATTATAGCTGGGATACAACAGTTCTAATGTAATCTGTTAAACATTATAGCTGGGATACAACAGTTCTAATGTAATCTGTTAAACATTATAGCTGGGTTAAACATTATACAACAGTTCTAATGTAATCTGTTAAACATTATAGCTGGGATACAACAGTTCTAATGTAATCTGTTAAACATTATAGCTGGGATAGCAACAGTTCTAATGTAATCTGTTAAACATTATAGCTGGGATACAACAGTTCTAATGTAATCTGTTAAACATTATAGCTGGGATACAACAGTTCTAATGTAATCTGTTAAACATTATAGCTGGGATACAACAGTTCTAATGTAATCTGTTAAACATTATAGCTGGTATACAACAGTTCTAATGTAATCTGTTAAACATTATAACTGGGATATAACAGTTCTAATGTAATCTGTTAAACATTATAGCTGGGATACAACAGTTCTAATGTAATCTGTTAAACATTATAGCTGGGATACAACAGTTCTAATGTAATCTGTTAAACATTATAGCTGGGATACAACAGTTCTAATGTAATCTGTTAAACATTATAGCTGGGATACAACAGTTCTAATGTAATCTGTTAAACATTATAGCTGGGATACAACAGTTCTAATGTAATCTGTTAAACATTATAGCTGGGATACAACAGTTCTAATGTAATCTGTTAAACATTATAGCTGGTATACAACAGTTCTAATGTAATCTGTTAAACATTATAGCTGGTATACAACAGTTCTAATGTAATCTGTTAAACATTATAGCTGGTATACAACAGTTCTAATGTAATCTGTTAAACATTATAGCTGGGATATAACAGTTCTAATGTAATCTGTTAAACATTATAGCTGGGATACAACAGTTCTAATGTAATCTGTTAAACATTATAGCTGGGATACAACAGTTCTAATGTAATCTGTTAAACATTATAGCTGGGATACAACAGTTCTAATGTTCTAATGTAATCTGTTAAACATTATAGCTGGTATACAACAGTTCTAATGTAATCTGTTAAACATTATAGCTGGTATACAACAGTTCTAATGTAATCTGTTAAACATTATAGCTGGTATACAACAGTTCTAATGTAATCTGTTAAACATTATAGCTGGTATACAACAGTTCTAATGTAATCTGTTAAACATTATAGCTGGGATACAACAGTTCTAATGCAATCTGTTAAACATTATAGCTGGGATACAACAGTTCTAATGTAATCTGTTAAACATTATAGCTGGGATACAACAGTTCTAAATATCTGTTAAACATTATAGCTGGGATACAACAGTTCTAATGTAATCTGTTAAACATTATAGCTGGGATACAACAGTTCTAATGTAATCTGTTAAACATTATAGCTGGTATACAACAGTTCTAATGTAATCTGTTAAACATTATAGCTGGTATACAACAGTTCTAATGTAATCTGTAATCTGTTAAACTAATGTAATCTGTTAAACATTATAGCTGGGATACAACAGTTCTAATGTAATCTGTTAAACATTATAGCTGTTAAACATTATATATACAACAGTTCTAATGTAATCTGTTAAACATTATAGCTGGGATACAACAGTTCTAATGTAATCTGTTAAACATTATAGCTGGATATACAACAGTTCTAATGTAATCTGTTAAACATTATAGCTGGGATACAACAGTTCTAATGTAATCTGTTAAACATTATAGCTGGGATACAACAGTTCTAATGTAATCTGTTAAACATTATAGCTGGATATACAACAGTTCTAATGTAATCTGTTAAACATTATAGCTGGGATACAACAGTTCTAATGTAATCTGTTAAACATTATAGCTGGATACAACAGTTCTAATGTAATCTGTTAAACATTATAGCTGGGATACAACAGTTCTAATGTAATCTGTTAAACATTATAGCTGGGATACAACAGTTCTAATGTAATCTGTTAAACATTATAGCTGGGATACAACAGTTCTAATGTAATCTGTTAAACATTATAGCTGGATACAACAGTTCTATACAACAGTTCTAATGTAATCTGTTAAACATTATAGCTGGTATACAACAGTTCTAATGTAATCTGTTAAACATTATAGCTGGTATACAACAGTTCTAATGTAATCTGTTAAACATTATAGCTGGTATACAACAGTTCTAATGTAATCTGTTAAACATTATAGCTGGGATACAACAGTTCTAATGTAATCTGTTAAACATTATAGCTGGGATACAACAGTTCTAATGTAATCTGTTAAACATTATAGCTGGGATACAACAGTTCTAATGTAATCTGTTAAACATTATAGCTGGTATACAACAGTTCTAATGTAATCTGTTAAACATTATAGCTGGGATACAACAGTTCTAATGCAATCTGTTAAACATTATAGCTGGGATACAACAGTTCTAATGTAATCTGTTAAACATTATAGCTGGGATATAACAGTTCTAATGTAATCTGTTAAACATTATAGCTGGGATACAACAGTTCTAATGTAATCTGTTAAACATTATAGCTGGGATATAACAGTTCTAATGTAATCTGTTAAACATTATAGCTGGTATACAACAGTTCTAATGGTTAAACATTATACAACAGTTCTAATGTAATCTGTTAAACATTATAGCTGGATATACAACAGTTCTAATGTAATCTGTTAAACATTATAGCTGGTATACAACAGTTCTAATGTAATCTGTTAAACATTATAGCTGGGATACAACAGTTCTAATGTAATCTGTTAAACATTATAGCTGGGATACAACAGTTCTAATGTAATCTGTTAAACATTATAGCTGGGATACAACAGTTCTAATGTAATCTGTTAAACATTATAGCTGGGATACAACAGTTCTAATGTAATCTGTTAAACATTATAGCTGGGATACAACAGTTCTAATGTAATCTGTTAAACATTATAGCTGGTATACAACAGTTCTAATGTAATCTGTTAAACATTATAGCTGGTATACAACAGTTCTAATGTAATCTGTTAAACATTATAGCTGGTATACAACAGTTCTAATGTAATCTGTTAAACATTATAGCTGGGATACAACAGTTCTAATGTAATCTGTTAAACATTATAGCTGGGATATACAACAGTTCTAATGTAATCTGTTAAACATTATAGCTGGGATATGACAGTTCTAATGTAATCTGTTAAACATTATAGCTGGGATATGACAGTTCTAATGTAATCTGTTAAACATTATAGCTGGGATACAACAGTTCTAATGTAATCTGTTAAACATTATAGCTGGTATACAACAGTTCTAATGTAATCTGTTAAACATTATAGCTGGTATACAACAGTTCTAATGTAATCTGTTAAACATTATAGCTGGTATACAACAGTTCTAATGTAATCTGTTAAACATTATAGCTGGTATACAACAGTTCTAATGTAATCTGTTAAACATTATAGCTGGGATACAACAGTTCTAATGTAATCTGTTAAACATTATAGCTGGGATATAACAGTTCTAATGTAATCTGTTAAACATTATAGCTGGGATACAACAGTTCTAATGTAATCTGTTAAACATTATAGCTGGATACAACAGTTCTAATGTAATCTGTTAAACATTATAGCTGGGATACAACAGTTCTAATGTAATCTGTTAAACATTATAGCTGGTATACAACAGTTCTAATGTAATCTGTTAAACATTATAGCTGGTATACAACAGTTCTAATGTAATCTGTTAAACATTATAGCTGGGATACAACAGTTCTAATGTAATCTGTTAAACATTATAGCTGGTATACAACAGTTCTAATGTAATCTGTTAAACATTATAGCTGGGATACAACAGTTCTAATGTAATCTGTTAAACATTATAGCTGGGATATAAACAGTTCTAATGTAATCTGTTAAACATTATAGCTGGGATACAACAGTTCTAATGTAATCTGTTAAACATTATAGCTGGTATACAACAGTTCTAATGTAATCTGTTAAACATTATAGCTGGGATACAACAGTTCTAATGTAATCTGTTAAACATTATAGCTGGGATACAACAGTTCTAATGTTAAACATTCTGTTAAACATTATAGCTGGGATACAACAGTTCTAATGTAATCTGTTAAACATTATAGCTGGGATACAACAGTTCTAATGTAATCTGTTAAACATTATAGCTGGGATACAACAGTTCTAATGTAATCTGTTAAACATTATAGCTGGGATATAACAGTTCTAATGTAATCTGTTAAACATTATAGCTGGGATATGACAGTTCTAATGTAATCTGTTAAAGCTGGGATACAACAGTTCTAATGTAATCTGTTAAACATTATAACAGTTCTAATGTAATCTGTTAAACATTATAGCTGGGATACAACAGTTCTAATGTAAACATTATCTGTTAAACATTATAGCTGGGATACAACAGTTCTAATGTAATCTGTTAAACATTATAGCTGGGATACAACAGTTCTAATGTAATCTGTTAAACATTATAGCTGGGATATAACAGTTCTAATGTAATCTGTTAAACATTATAGCTGGGATACAACAGTTCTAATGTAATCTGTTAAACATTATAGCTGGGATACAACAGTTCTAATGTAATCTGTTAAACATTATAGCTGGTATACAACAGTTCTAATGTAATCTGTTAAACATTATAGCTGGTATACAACAGTTCTAATGTAATCTGTTAAACATTATAGCTGGGATACAACAGTTCTAATGTAATCTGTTAAACATTATAGCTGGGATACAACAGTTCTAATGTAATCTGTTAAACATTATAGCTGGGATACAACAGTTCTAATGTAATCTGTTAAACATTATAGCTGGGATATGACAGTTCTAATGTAATCTGTTAAACATTATGTTAAACAGTTTATAGCTGGGTTAAACATTATAGCTGGTATACAACAGTTCTAATGTAATCTGTTAAACATTATAGCTGGTATACAACAGTTCTAATGTAATCTGTTAAACATTATACAACAGTTCTAATGTAATCTGTTAAACATTATAGCTGGTATACAACAGTTCTAATGTAATCTGTTAAACATTATATGTTAAACATTATAGCTGGGATATAACAGTTCTAATGTAATCTGTTAAACATTATAGCTGGGATATGACAGTTCTAATGTAATCTGTTAAACATTATAGCTGGGATACAACAGTTCTAATGTAATCTGTTAAACATTATAGCTGGGATACAACAGTTCTAATGTAATCTGTTAAACATTATAGCTGGTATACAACAGTTCTAATGTAATCTGTTAAACATTATAGCTGGTATACAACAGTTCTAATGTAATCTGTTAAACATTATAGCTGGTATACAACAGTTCTAATGTAATCTGTTAAACATTATAGCTGGTATACAACAGTTCTAATGTAATCTGTTAAACATTATAGCTGGTATACAACAGTTCTAATGTAATCTGTTAAACATTATAGCTGGGATACAACAGTTCTAATGTAATCTGTTAAACATTATAGCTGGGATACAACAGTTCTAATGTAATCTGTTAAACATTATAGCTGGGATATAACAGTTCTAATGTAATCTGTTAAACATTATAGCTGGGATACAACAGTTCTAATGTAATCTGTTAAACATTATAGCTGGGTATACAACAGTTCTAATGCTATCTGTTAAACATTGTAACTGGGATACAACAGTTCTAATGTAATCTGTTAAACATTATAGCTGGGATACAACAGTTCTAATGTAATCTGTTAAACATTATAGCTGGGATACAACAGTTCTAACATAATATGTTACACATTATAGCTGGGATATGACAGTTCTAATGTAATTTGTTAAACATTACAGCTGGGATATGACAGTTCTAATGTAATCTGTTAAACATTATAGCTGGGATACAACAGTTCTAATGTAATCTGTTAAACATTATAGCTGGTATACAACAGTTCTAATGTAATCTGTTAAACATTATAGCTGGTATACAACAGTTCTAATGTAATCTGTTAAACATTATAGCTGGGATACAACAGTTCTAATGTAATCTGTTAAACATTATAGCTGGGATACAACAGTTCTAATGTAATCTGTTAAACATTATAACTGGGATATAACAGTTCTAATGTAATCTGTTAAACATTATAGCTGGGATACAACAGTTCTAATGTAATCTGTTAAACATTATAGCTGGTATACAACAGTTCTAATGTAATCTGTTAAACATTATAGCTGGTATACAACAGTTCTAATGTAATCTGTTAAACATTATAACTGGGATATAACAGTTCTAATGTAATCTGTTAAACATTATAGCTGGGATACAACAGTTCTAATGTAATCTGTTAAACATTATAGCTGGGATACAACAGTTCTAATGTAATCTGTTAAACATTATAGCTGGGATACAACAGTTCTAATGTAATCTGTTAAACATTATAGCTGGGATACAACAGTTCTAATGTAATCTGTTAAACATTATAGCTGGGATACAACAGTTCTAATGTAATCTGTTAAACATTATAGCTGGTATACAACAGTTCTAATGTAATCTGTTAAACATTATAGCTGGGATACAACAGTTCTAATGTAATCTGTTAAACATTGTAGCTGGGATACAACAGTTCTAATGTAATCTGTTAAACATTATAGCTGGGATACAACAGTTCTAATGTAATCTGTTAAACATTATAGCTGGTATACAACAGTTCTAATGTAATCTGTTAAACATTATAGCTGGGATACAACAGTTCTAATGTAATCTGTTAAACATTATAGCTGGGATATGACAGTTCTAATGTAATCTGTTAAACATTATAGCTGGGATACAACAGTTCTAATGTAATCTGTTAAACATTATAGCTGGGATACAACAGTTCTAATGTAATCTGTTAAACATTATAGCTGGTATACAACAGTTCTAATGTAATCTGTTAAACATTATAGCTGGTATACAACAGTTCTAATGTAATCTGTTAAACATTATAGCTGGTATACAACAGTTCTAATGTAATCTGTTAAACATTATAGCTGGTATACAACAGTTCTAATGTAATCTGTTAAACATTATAGCTGGGATACAACAGTTCTAATGTAATCTGTTAAACATTATAGCTGGATATACAACAGTTCTAATGTAATCTGTTAAACATTATAGCTGGGATACAACAGTTCTAATGTAATCTGTTAAACATTATAGCTGGGGTAATCTGTTAAACATTATATATAACAGTTCTAATGTAATCTGTTAAACATTATAGCTGGTATACAACAGTTCTAATGTAATCTGTTAAACATTATAGCTGGTATACAAGTTCTAATGTAATCTGTTAAACATTATAGCTGGATAAACAGTTCTAATGTAATCTGTTAAACATTATAGCTGGTATACAACAGTTCTAATGTAATCTGATAAACATTATAGCTGGGATACAACAGTTCTAATGCAATCTGTTAAACATTGTAGCTGGGATACAACAGTTCTAATGTAATCTGTTAAACATTATACCTGGTATACAACAGTTCTAATGTAATCTGTTAAACATTATAGCTGGGATACAACAGTTCTAATGTAATCTGTTAAACATTATAGCTGGTATACAACAGTTCTAATGTAATCTGTTAAACATTATAGCTGGTATACAACAGTTCTAATGTAATCTGTTAAACATTATAGCTGGTATACAACAGTTCTAATGTAATCTGTTAAACATTATAGCTGGGATACAACAGTTCTAATGTAATCTGTTAAACATTATAGCTGGGATACAACAGTTCTAATGTAATCTGTTAAACATTATAGCTGGGATACAACAGTTCTAATGTAATCTGTTAAACATTATAGCAACAGTTCTAATGTAATCTGTTAAACATTATAGCTGGGATACAACAGTTCTAATGTAATCTGTTAAACATTATAGCTGGGATACAACAGTTCTAATGTAATCTGTTAAACATTATAGCTGGGATACAACAGTTCTAATGTAATCTGTTAAACATTATAGCTGGGATTAAACAGTTCTAATGTAATCTGTTAAACATTATAGCTGGGATACAACAGTTCTAATGTAATCTGTTAAACATTATAGCTGGTATACAACAGTTCTAATGTAATCTGTTAAACATTATAGCTGGTATACAACAGTTCTAATGTAATCTGTTAAACATTATAGCTGGTATACAACAGTTCTAATGTAATCTGTTAAACATTATAGCTGGTATACAACAGTTCTAATGTAATCTGTTAAACATTATAGCTGGGATACAACAGTTCTAATGTAATCTGTTAAACATTATAGCTGGGATACAACAGTTCTAATGTAATCTGTTAAACATTATAGCTGGGATACAACAGTTCTAATGTAATCTGTTAAACATTATAGCTGGGATACAACAGTTCTAATGTAATCTGTTAAACATTATAGCTGGGATACAACAGTTCTAATGTAATCTGTTAAACATTATAGCTGGGATTCTAATGTAATCTCTAAACATTATAGCTGGTATAAACAGTTCTAATGTATCTGTTAAACATTATATACAACAGTTCTAATGTAATCTGTTAAACATTATAGCTGGAATATACAACAGTTCTAATGTAATCTGTTAAACATTATAGCTGGGATATGACAGTTCTAATGTAATCTGTTAAACATTATAGCTGGGATACAACAGTTCTAATGTAATCTGTTAAACATTATAGCTGGGATACAACAGTTCTAATGCAATCTGTTAAACATTATAGCTGGGATACAACAGTTCTAATGTAATCTGTTAAACATTATAGCTGGTATACAACAGTTCTAATGTAATCTGTTAAACATTATAGCTGGGATACAACAGTTCTAATGTAATCTGTTAAACATTATAGCTGGGATAAACAGTTCTAATGTAATCTGTTAAACATTATAGCTGGGATACAACAGTTCTAATGTAATCTGTTAAACATTATAGCTGGGATACAACAGTTCTAATGTAATCTGTTAAACATTATAGCTGGTATACAACAGTTCTAATGTAATCTGTTAAACATTATAGCTGGTATACAACAGTTCTAATGTAATCTGTTAATCTGTTAAACATTATAGCTGGTATACAACAGTTCTAATGTAATCTGTTAAACATTATAGCTGGGATACAACAGTTCTAATGTAATCTGTTAAACATTATAGCTGGGATACAACAGTTCTAATGCAATCTGTTAAACATTGTAACTGGGATACAACAGTTCTAATGTGATCTGTTAAACATTATAGCTGGGATATAACAGTTCTAATGTAATCTGTTAAACATTATAGCTGGGATACAACAGTTCTAATGTAATCTGTTAAACATTATAGCTGGGATACAACAGTTCTAATGTAATCTGTTAAACATTATAGCTGGTATACAACAGTTCTAATGTAATCTGTTAAACATTATAGCTGGTATACAACAGTTCTAATGTAATCTGTTAAACATTATAGCTGGGATATACAACAGTTCTAATGTAATCTGTTAAACATTATAGCTGGGATACAACAGTTCTAATGTAATCTGTTAAACATTATAGCTGGGATACAAACAGTTCTAATGTAATCTGTTAAACATTATAGCTGGGATACAACAGTTCTAATGTAATCTGTTAAACATTATAGCTGGGATACAACAGTTCTAATGTAATCTGTTAAACATTATAGCTGGGATACAACAGTTCTAATGTAATCTGTTAAACATTATAGCTGGGATACAACAGTTCTAATGTAATCTGTTAAACATTATAGCTGGGATATGACAGTTCTAATGTAATCTGTTAAACATTATAGCTGGGATACAACAGTTCTAATGTAATCTGTTAAACATTATAGCTGGGATAAAACAGTTCTAATGTGATTTGTTAAACATTATAGCTGGTATACAATAGTTCTAATGTAATCTGTTAAACATTATAGCTGGTATACAACAGTTCTAATGTAATCTGTTAAACATTATAGCTGGTATACAACAGTTCTAATGTAATCTGTTAAACATTATAGCTGGGATACAACAGTTCTAATGTAATCTGTTAAACATTATAGCTGGGATACAACAGTTCTAATGTAATCTGTTAAACATTATAGCTGGGATACAACAGTTCTAATGTAATCTGTTAAACATTATAGCTGGGATACAACAGTTCTAATGCAATCTGTTAAACATTATAGCTGGGATACAACAGTTCTAATGTAATCTGTTAAACATTATAGCTGGTATACAACAGTTCTAATGTAATCTGTTAAACATTATAGCTGGGATACAACAGTTCTAATGTAATCTGTTAAACATTATAGCTGTAATCTGTTAAACATTATATGATATAACAGTTCTAATGTAATCTGTTAAACATTATAGCTGGGATACAACAGTTCTAATGTAATCTGTTAAACATTATAGCTGGTATACAACAGTTCTAATGTAATCTGTTAAACATTATAGCTGGTATACAACAGTTCTAATGTAATCTGTTAAACATTATAGCTGGTATACAACAGTTCTAATGTAATCTGTTAAACATTATAGCTGGGATACAACAGTTCTAATGTAATCTGTTAAACATTATAGCTTATACAACAGTTCTAATGTAATCTGTTAAACATTATAGCTGGATACAACAGTTCTAATGTAATCTGTTAAACATTATAGCTGGGATACAACAGTTCTAATGTAATCTGTTAAACATTATAGCTGGGATACAACAGTTCTAATGTAATCTGTTAAACATTATAGCTGGGATACAACAGTTCTAATGTAATCTGTTAAACATTATAGCTGGTATACAACAGTTCTAATGTAATCTGTTAAACATTATAGCTGTAATCTGTTAAACATTATACAACAGTTCTAATGTAATCTGTTAAACATTATAGCTGGTATACAACAGTTCTAATGTAATCTGTTAAACATTATAGCTGGGATACAACAGTTCTAATGTAATCTGTTAAACATTATAGCTGGGATACAACAGTTCTAATGTAATCTGTTAAACATTATAGCTGGGATACAACAGTTCTAATGTAATCTGTTAAACATTATAGCTGGTTAAACATTATATATAACAGTTCTAATGTAATCTGTTAAACATTATAGCTGGTATACAACAGTTCTAATGTAATCTGTTAAACATTATAGCTGGTATACAACAGTTCTAATGTAATCTGTTAAACATTATAGCTGGGATACAACAGTTCTAATGTAATCTGTTAAACATTATAGCTGGGATATAACAGTTCTAATGTAATCTGTTAAACATTATAGCTGGGATACAACAGTTCTAATGTAATCTGTTAAACATTATAGCTGGGATACAACAGTTCTAATGTAATCTGTTAAACATTATACCTGGTATACAACAGTTCTAATGTAATCTGTTAAACATTATAGCTGGTACAACACAGTTCTAATGTAATCTGTTAAACATTATAGCTGGTATACAACAGTTCTAATGTAATCTGTTAAACATTATAGCTGGGATACAACAGTTCTAATGTAATCTGTTAAACATTATAGCTGGATATACAACAGTTCTAATGTAATCTGTTAAACATTATAACTGGGATACAACAGTTCTAATGTAATCTGTTAAACATTATAGCTGGGATACAACAGTTCTAATGTAATCTGTTAAACATTATAGCTGGGATACAACAGTTCTAATGTAATCTGTTAAACATTATAGCTGGTATATCTGTTAAACATTATAACAGTTCTAATGTAATCTGTTAAACATTATAGCTTATACAACAGTTCTGTAATCTGTTAAACATTATAGCTACAACAGTTCTAATGTTATCTGTTACACATTATAACTGGGATACAACAGTTCTAATGTAATCTGTTAAACATTATAGCTGGGATACAACAGTTCTAATGTAATCTGTTAAACATTATAGCTGGGATACAACAGTTCTAATGTAATCTGTTAAACATTATAGCTGGGATACAACAGTTCTAATGTAATCTGTTAAACATTATAGCTGGGATACAACAGTTCTAATGTAATCTGTTAAACATTATAGCTGGGATATGACAGTTCTAATGTAATTTGTTAAACATTACAGCTGGGATATGACAGTTCTAATGTAATCTGTTAAACATTATAGCTGGTATACAACAGTTCTAATGTAATCTGTTAAACATTATAACTGGATACAACAGTTCTAATGTAATCTGTTAAACATTATAGCTGGTATACAACAGTTCTAATGTAATCTGTTAAACATTATAGCTGGGATACAACAGTTCTAATGTAATCTGTTAAACATTATAGCTGGGATACAACAGTTCTAATGTAATCTGTTAAACATTATAGCTGGGATATAACAGTTCTAATGTAATCTGTTAAACATTATAGCTGGGATACAACAGTTCTAATGTAATCTGTTAAACATTATAGCTGGGATACAACAGTTCTAATGTAATCTGTTAAACATTATAGCTGGGATACAACAGTTCTAATGTAAT
Organism: Tachypleus tridentatus; assembly: GCF_004210375.1. NCBI lineage: Eukaryota > Metazoa > Arthropoda > Merostomata > Xiphosura > Limulidae > Tachypleus > Tachypleus tridentatus. Next base: position 273,808,437 of record NC_134837.1, read on the forward strand.
CTGTTAAACATTATAGCTGGTATACAACAGTTCTAATGTAATCTGTTAAACATTATAGCTGGTATACAACAGTTCTAATGTAATCTGTTAAACATTATAGCTGGTATACAACAGTTCTAATGTAATCTGTTAAACATTATAGCTGGTATACAACAGTTCTAATGTAATCTGTTAAACATTATAGCTGGTATACAACATATGTAATCTGTTAAACAGTTCTAATGTAATCTGTTAAACATTATAGCTGGGATATGACAGTTCTAATGTAATCTGTTAAACATTATAGCTGGGATACAACAGTTCTAATGCAATCTGTTAAACATTGTAGCTGGGATACAACAGTTCTAATGTAATCTGTTAAACATTATAGCTGGTATACAACAGTTCTAATGTAATCTGTTAAACATTATAGCTGGTATACAACAGTTCTAATGTAATCTGTTAAACATTATAGCTGGTATACAACAGTTCTAATGTAATCTGTTAAACATTATAGCTGGGATACAACAGTTCTAATGTAATCTGTTAAACATTATAATACAACAGTTCTAATGTAATCTGTTAAACATTATAGCTGGGATACAACAGTTCTAATGTAATCTGTTAAACATTATAGCTGGGATACAACAGTTCTAATGTAATCTGTTAAACATTATAGCTGGTATACAACAGTTCTAATGTAATCTGTTAAACATTATAGCTGGGATACAACAGTTCTAATGTAATCTGTTAAACATTATAGCTGGGATACAACAGTTCTAATGTAATCTGTTGGGATAAACAGTTCTAATGTAATCTGTTAAACATTATAGCTGGTATACAACAGTTCTAATGTAATCTGTTAAACATTATAGCTGGTATACAACAGTTCTAATGTAATCTGTTAAACATTATAGCTGGTATACAACAGTTCTAATGTAATCTGTTAAACATTATAGCTGGTATACAACAGTTCTAATGTAATCTGTTAAACATTATAGCTGGGATATAACAGTTCTAATGTTATCTGTTTAACATTATAGCTGGGATATGACAGTTCTAATGTAATTTGTTAAACATTACAGCTGGGATATGACAGTTCTAATGTAATCTGTTAAACATTATAGCTGGGATACAACAGTTCTAATGTAATCTGTTAAACATTATAGCTGGTATACAACAGTTCTAATGTAATCTGTTAAACATTATAGCTGGTATACAACAGTTCTAATGTAATCTGTTAAACATTATAGCTGGTATACAACAGTTCTAATGTAACCTGTTAAACTAATACAACAGTTCTAATGTAATCTGTTAAACATTATACCTGGTATACAACAGTTCTAATGTAATCTGTTAAACATTATAACTGGGATATAACAGTTCTAATGTAATCTGTTAAACATTATAGCTGGGATACAACAGTTCTAATGTAATCTGTTAAACATTATAGCTGGGATATCACAGTTGTAATGTAATATGTTAAACATAATAGCTGGGATACAACAGTTCTAACATAATATGTTACACATTATAGCTGGGATACAACAGTTCTAATGTAATCTGTTAAACATTATAACTGGGATACAACAGTTCTAATGTAATCTGTTAAACATTATAGCTGGGATACAACAGTTCTAATGTAATCTGTTAAACATTATAGCTGGGATACAACAGTTCTAATGTTATCTGTTAAACATTATAGCTGGGATACAACAGTTCTAATATAATCTGTTAAACATTATAGCTGGGATACAACAGTTCTAATGTAATTGGGATACAACAGTTCTAATGTAATCTGTTAAACATTATAGCTGGGATACAACAGTTCTAATGTAATCTGTTAAACATTATAGCTGGTATACAACAGTTCTAATGTAATCTGTTAAACATTATAGCTGGGATACAACAGTTCTAATGTAATCTGTTAAACATTATAGCTGGGATACAACAGTTCTAATGTAATCTGTTAAACATTATAGCTGGGATACAACAGTTCTAATGCAATCTGTTAAACATTGTAGCTGGGATACAACAGTTCTAATGTAATCTGTTAAACATTATAGCTGGTATACAACAGTTCTAATGTAATCTGTTAAACATTATAGCTGGGATACAACAGTTCTAATGTAATCTGTTAAACATTATAGCTGGGATATAACAGTTCTAATGTAATCTGTTAAACATTATAGCTGGGATACAACAGTTCTAATGTAATCTGTTAAACATTATAGCTGGGATACAACAGTTCTAATGTAATCTGTTAAACATTATAGCTGGGATATAACAGTTCTAATGTAATCTGTTAAACATTATAGCTGGGATACAACAGTTCTAATGTAATCTGTTAAACATTATAGCTGGTATACAACAGTTCTAATGTAATCTGTTAAACATTATAGCTGGTATACAACAGTTCTAATGTAATCTGTTAAACATTATAGCTGGTATACAACAGTTCTAATGTAATCTGTTAAACATTATAGCTGGTATACAACAGTTCTAATGTAATCTGTTAAACATTATAGCTGGGATACAACAGTTCTAATGTAATCTGTTAAACATTATAGCTGGGATACAACAGTTCTAATGTAATCTGTTAAACATTATAGCTGGGATACAACAGTTCTAATGTGATCTGTTAAACATTATAGCTGGGATACAACAGTTCTAATGTAATCTGTTAAACATTATAGCTGGGATACAACAGTTCTAATGTAATCTGTTAAACATTATAGCTGGGATATGACAGTTCTAATGTAATCTGTTAAACATTATAGCTGGTATACAACAGTTCTAATGTAATCTGTTAAACATTATAGCTGGTATACAACAGTTCTAATGTAATCTGTTAAACATTATAGCTGGTATACAACAGTTCTAATGTAATCTGTTAAACATTATAGCTGGGATACAACAGTTCTGGTTAAACATACAACAGTTCTAATGTAATCTGTTAAACATTATAGCTGGGATACAACAGTTCTAATGTAAAATCTGTTAAACATTATAGTTAAACTAGCTGGATACAACAGTTCTAATGTAATCTGTTAAACATTATAACTGGGATACAACAGTTCTAATGTAATCTGTTAAACATTATAGCTGGGATACAACAGTTCTAATGTAATCTGTTAAACATTATAGCTGGGATACAACAGTTCTAATGTAATCTGTTAAACATTATAGCTGGGATACAACAGTTCTAATGTAATCTGTTAAACATTATAGCTGGTATACAACAGTTCTAATGTAATCTGTTAAACATTATAGCTGGGATATGACAGTTCTAATGTAATTTGTTAAACATTACAGCTGGGATATGACAGTTCTAATGTAATCTGTTAAACATTATAGCTGGGATAAACAGTTCTAATGTAATCTGTTAAACATTATAGCTGGGATACAACAGTTCTAATGTAATCTGTTAAACATTATAGCTGGGATACAACAGTTCTAATGTAATCTGTTAAACATTATAGCTGGGATACAACAGTTCTAATGTAATCTGTTAAACATTATAGCTGGTATACAACAGTTCTAATGTAATCTGTTAAACATTATAGCTGGTATACAACAGTTCTAATGTAATCTGTTAAACATTATATAGCTGGTTAAACATATAGCTGGTATAACATAATGTAATCTGTTAAACATTATCTATATAACAGTTCAAATGTAATCTGTTAAACATTATAGCTGGGATATGACAGTTCTAATGTAATTTGTTAAACATTATAGCTGGGATATGACAGTTCTAATGTAATCTGTTAAACATTATAGCTGGGATATGACAGTTCTAATGTAATCTGTTAAACATTATAGCTGGTATACAACAGTTCTAATGTAATCTGTTAAACATTATAGCTGGTATACAACAGTTCTAATGTAATCTGTTAAACATTATAGCTGGTATACAACAGTTCTAATGTAATCTGTTAAACATTATAGCTGGTATACAACAGTTCTAATGTAATCTGTTAAACATTATAGCTGGTATACAACAGTTCTAATGTAATCTGTTAAACATTATAACTGGGATATAACAGTTCTAATGTAATCTGTTAAACATTATAGCTGGGATATGACAGTTCTAATGTAATCTGTTAAACATTATAGCTGGGATATACAACAGTTCTAATGTAATATGTTAAACATGATAGCTGGGATACAACAGTTCTAACAGTTCTAATGTAATCTGTTAAACATTATAGCTGGTATACAACAGTTCTAATGTAATCTGTTAAACATTATAGCTGGTATACAACAGTTCTAATGTAATCTGTTAAACATTATAGCTGGAACAGTTCTAATGTAATCTGTTAAACATTATAGCTGGGATACAACAGTTCTAATGTAATCTGTTAAACATTATAGCTGGGATATGACAGTTCTAATGTAATCTGTTAAACATTATAGCTGGGATACAACAGTTCTAATGTAATCTGTTAAACATTATAGCTGGTATACAACAGTTCTAATGTAATCTGTTAAACATTATAGCTGGTATACAACAGTTCTAATGTAATCTGTTAAACATTATAGCTGGTATACAACAGTTCTAATGTAATCTGTTAAACATTATAACTGGGATATAACAGTTCTAATGTAATCTGTTAAACATTATAGCTGGGATACAACAGTTCTAATGTAATCTGTTAAACATTATAGCTGGGATACAACAGTTCTAATGTAATCTGTTAAACATTATAGCTGGGATACAACAGTTCTAATGTAATCTGTTAAACATTATAGCTGGGATACAACAGTTCTAATGTAATCTGTTAAACATTAACAGTTCTAATGTAATCTGTTAAACATTATAACTGGGATATAACAGTTCTAATGTAATCTGTTAAACATTATAGCTGGGATACAACAGTTCTAATGCAATCTGTTAAACATTGTAGCTGGGATACAACAGTTCTAATGTAATCTGTTAAACATTATAGCTGGGATACAACAGTTCTAATGTAATCTGTTAAACATTATAGCTGGGATACAACAGTTCTAATGTAATCTGTTAAACATTATAGCTGGGATACAACAGTTCTAATGTAATCTGTTAAACATTATAGCTGGGATATACAACAGTTCTAATGTAATCTGTTAAACATTATAGCTGGGATACAACAGTTCTAATGCAATCTGTTAAACATTGTAGCTGGGATACAACAGTTCTAATGTAATCTGTTAAACATTATAGCTGGTATACAACAGTTCTAATGTAATCTGTTAAACATTATAACTGGGATATAACAGTTCTAATGTAATCTGTTAAACATTATAGCTTACAACACTAATGTAATCTGTTAAACATTATGGGATATGACAGTTCTAATGTAATCTGTTAAACATTATAGCTGGGATATAACAGTTCTAATGTAATCTGTTAAACATTATAGCTGGGATATGACAGTTCTAATGTAATCTGTTAAACATTATAGCTGGGATACAACAGTTCTAATGTAATCTGTTAAACATTATAGCTGGTATACAACAGTTCTAATGTAATCTGTTAAACATTATAGCTGGTATACAACAGTTCTAATGTAATCTGTTAAACATTATAGCTGGTATACAACAGTTCTAATGTAATCTGTTAAACATTATAGCTGGGATATAACAGTTCTAATGTAATCTGTTAAACATTATAGCTGGGATACAACAGTTCTAATGTAATCTGTTAAACATTATAGCTGGGATATGACAGTTCTAATGTAATCTGTTAAACATTATAGCTGGGATACAACAGTTCTAATGTAATCTGTTAAACATTATAGCTGGTATACAACAGTTCTAATGTAATCTGTTAAACATTATAGCTGGTATACAACAGTTCTAATGTAATCTGTTAAACAGTTCTAATGTAATCTGTTAAACTAGCTGGTATACAACAGTTCTAATGTTATCTGTTAAACATTATAACTGGGATATAACAGTTCAAATATAATCTGTTAAACATTATAGCTGGGATACAACAGTTCTAATGTAATCTGTTAAACATTATAGCTGGGATACAACAGTTCTAATGTAATCTGTTAAACATTATAGCTGGGATACAACAGTTCTAATGTAATCTGTTAAACATTATAGCTGGTATACAACAGTTCTAATGTAATCTGTTAAACATTATAGCTGGTATACAACAGTTCTAATGTAATCTGTTAAACATTATAGCTGGTATACAACAGTTCTAATGTAATCTGTTAAACATTATAGCTGGTATACAACAGTTCTAATGTAATCTGTTAAACATTATAGCTGGGATATAACATTATAGCTGGTATACAACAGTTCTAATGTTATCTGTTAAACATTATAACTGGGATATAACAGTTCTAATGTAATCTGTTAAACATTATAGCTGGGATACAACAGTTCTAATGCAATCTGTTAAACATTGTAGCTGGGATACAACAGTTCTAATGTAATCTGTTAAACATTATACCTGGTATACAACAGTTCTAATGTAATCTGTTAAACATTATAGCAACAGTTCTAATGTAATCTGTTAAACATTATAGCTGGATACAACAGTTCTAATGTAATCTGTTAAACATTATAGCTGGATATACAACAGTTCTAATGTAATCTGTTAAACATTATAGCTGGGATACAACAGTTCTAATGTAATCTGTTAAACATTATAGCTGGGATACAACAGTTCTAATGTAATCTGTTAAACATTATAGCTGGTATACATACAACAGTTCTAATGTAATCTGTTAAACATTATAGCTGGTATACAACAGTTCTAATGTAATCTGTTAAACATTATATATAACAGTTCTAATGTAATCTGTTAAACATTATAGCTGGGATACAACAGTTCTAATGTAATCTGTTAAACATTATAGCTGGGATACAACAGTTCTAATGTAATCTGTTAAACATTATAGCTGGTTAAACATTATACAACAGTTCTAATGTAATCTGTTAAACATTATAGCTGGGATACAACAGTTCTAATGTAATCTGTTAAACATTATAGCTGGGATACAACAGTTCTAATGTAATCTGTTAAACATTATAGCTGGTATACAACAGTTCTAATGTAATCTGTTAAACATTATAGCTGGGATACAACAGTTCTAATGTAATCTGTTAAACATTATAGCTGGGATACAACAGTTCTAATGTAATCTGTTAAACATTATAGCTGGGATACAACAGTTCTAATGTAATCTGTTAAACATTATAGCTGGGATACAACAGTTCTAATGTAATCTGTTAAACATTATAGCTGGGATACAACAGTTCTAATGTAATCTGTTAAACATTATAGCTGGTATACAACAGTTCTAATGTAATCTGTTAAACATTATAGCTGGTATACAACAGTTCTAATGTAATCTGTTAAACATTATAGCTGGGATACAACAGTTCTAATGTAATCTGTTAAACATTATAGCTGGGATATAACAGTTCTAATGTAATCTGTTAAACATTATAGCTGGGATACAACAGTTCTAATGTAATCTGTTAAACATTATAGCTGGGATATAAAAGTTCTAATGTAATCTGTTAAACATTATAGCTGGGATACAACAGTTCTAATGCAATCTGTTAAACATTGTAACTGGGATACAACAGTTCTAATGTTATCTGTTAAACATTATAACTGGATACAACAGTTCTAATGTAATCTGTTAAACATTATAGCTGGGATACAACAGTTCTAATGTAATCTGTTAAACATTATAACTGGGATATAACAGTTCTAATGTAATCTGTTAAACATTATAGCTGGGATATGACAGTTCTAATGTAATCTGTTAAACATTATAGCTGGGATATGACAGTTCTAATGTAATCTGTTAAACATTATAGCTGGTATACAACAGTTCTAATGTAATCTGTTAAACATTATAGCTGGTATACAACAGTTCTAATGTAATCTGTTAAACATTATAGCTGGTATACAACAGTTCTAATGTAATCTGTTAAACATTATAGCTGGTATACAACAGTTCTAATGTAATCTGTTAAACAGCTTATATAACAGTTCTAATGTAATCTGTTAAACATTATAGCTGGGATAACAGTTCTAATGTAATCTGTTAAACATTATAGCTGGGATACAACAGTTCTAATGTAATCTGTTAAACATTATAGCTGGGATACAACAGTTCTAATGTAATCTGTTAAACATTATAGCTGGTATACAACAGTTCTAATGTAATCTGTTAAACATTATAGCTGGGTAATCTGTTAAACATATAGCAACAGTTCTAATGTAATCTGTTAAACATTATAGCTGGGATACAACAGTTCTAATGCAATCTGTTAAACATTGTAACTGGGATACAACAGTTCTAATGTAATCTGTTAAACATTATAGCTGGGATATAACAGTTCTAATGTAATCTGTTAAACATTATAGCTGGGATACAACAGTTCTAATGTAATCTGTTAAACATTATAGCTGGTATACAACACAGTTCTAATGTAATCTGTTAAACATTATAGCTGGGATATAACAGTTCTAATGTAATCTGTTAAACATTATAGCTGGATACAACAGTTCTAATGTAATCTGTTAAACATTGTAGCTGGGATACAACAGTTCTAATGTAATCTGTTAAACATTATAGCTGGTATACAACAGTTCTAATGTAATCTGTTAAACATTATAGCTGGTTAAACATTATACAACAGTTCTAATGTAATCTGTTAAACATTATAGCTGGTATACAACAGTTCTAATGTAATCTGTTAAACATTATAGCTGGGATACAACAGTTCTAATGTAATCTGTTAAACATTATAGCTGGTATACAACAGTTCTAATGTAATCTGTTAAACATTATAGCTGGGATAACAGTTCTAATGTTATCTGTTAAACATTATAGCTGGGATATGACAGTTCTAATGTAATCTGTTAAACATTATAGCTGGGATACAACAGTTCTAATGTAATCTGTTAAACATTATAGCTGGTATACAACAGTTCTAATGTAATCTGTTAAACATTATAGCTGGTATACAACAGTTCTAATGTAATCTGTTAAACATTATAGCTGGTATACAACAGTTCTAATGTAATCTGTTAAACATTATAGCTGGGATACAACAGTTCTAATGTAATCTGTTAAACATTATAGCTGGGATATAACAGTTCTAATGTAATCTGTTAAACATTATAGCTGGGATATGACAGTTCTAATGTAATCTGTTAAACATTATAGCTGGGATACAACAGTTCTAATGTAATCTGTTAAACATTATAGCTGGGATACAACAGTTCTAATGTAATCTGTTAAACATTATAGCTGGGATACAACAGTTCTAATGTAATCTGTTAAACATTATAGCTGGTATACAACAGTTCTAATGTAATCTGTTAAACATTATAGCTGGGATACAACAGTTCTAATGTAATCTGTTAAACATTGTAGCTGGGATACAACAGTTCTAATGTAATCTGTTAAACATTATAGCTGGTATACAACAGTTCTAATGTAATCTGTTAAACATTATAGCTGGGATACAACAGTTCTAATGTAATCTGTTAAACATTATAGCTGGGATACAACAGTTCTAATGTAATCTGTTAAACATTATAGCTGGGATAACAGTTCTAAATCTGTTAAACATTATAGCTGGGATACAACAGTTCTAATGTAATCTGTTAAACATTATAGCTGGGATACAACAGTTCTAATGTAATCTGTTAAACATTATAGCTGGGATATACAACAGTTCTAATGTAATCTGTTAAACATTATAGCTGGGATACAACAGTTCTAATGTAATCTGTTAAACATTATAGCTGGGATACAACAGTTCTAATGTAATCTGTTAAACATTATAGCTGGGATACAACAGTTCTAATGTAATCTGTTAAACATTATAGCTGGTATACAACAGTTCTAATGTAATCTGTTAAACATTATAGCTGGATAGTTCTAAACAGTTCTAATGTAATCTGTTAAACATTATAGCTGGGATACAACAGTTCTAATGTAATCTGTTAAACATTATAGCTGGGATACAACAGTTCTAATGTAATCTGTTAAACATTATAGCTGGGATACAACAGTTCTAATGTAATCTGTTAAACATTATAGCTGGGATACAACAGTTCTAATGTAATCTGTTAAACATTATAGCTGGGATACAACAGTTCTAATGTAATCTGTTAAACATTATAGCTGGTATACAACAGTTCTAATGTAATCTGTTAAACATTATAGCTGGATATAACAGTTCTAATGTAATCTGTTAAACATTATAGCTGGAATATGACAGTTCTAATGTGATCTGTTAAACATTATAGCTGGGATACAACAGTTCTAATGTAATCTGTTAAACATTATAGCTGGGATAACAGTTCTAATGTAATCTGTTAAACATTATAGCTGGTATACAACAGTTCTAATGTAATCTGTTAAACATTATAGCTGGTATACAACAGTTCTAATGTAATCTGTTAAACATTATAGCTGGTATACAACAGTTCTAATGTAATCTGTTAAACATTATAGCTGGTATACAACAGTTCTAATGTAATCTGTTAAACATTATAGCTGGGATACAACAGTTCTAATGTAATCTGTTAAACATTATAGCTGGTTAAACATTATAGCTGGGATAACAGTTCTAATGTAATCTGTTAAACATTATAGCTGGGATACAACAGTTCTAATGTAATCTGTTAAACATTATAGCTGGTATACAACAGTTCTAATGTAATCTGTTAAACATTATAGCTGGTATACAACAGTTCTAATGTAATCTGTTAAACATTATAGCTGGTATACAACAGTTCTAATGTAATCTGTTAAACATTATAGCTGGGATATAACAGTTCTAATGTAATCTGTTAAACATTATAGCTGGGATATAACAGTTCTAATGTAATCTGTTAAACATTATAGCTGGGATACAACAGTTCTAATGTAATCTGTTAAACATTATAGCTGGGATACAACAGTTCTAATGTAATCTGTTAAACATTATAGCTGGTATACAACAGTTCTAATGTAATCTGTTAAACATTATAGCTGGTATACAACAGTTCTAATGTAATCTGTTAAACATTATAGCTGGTATACAACAGTTCTAGTGTAATCTGTTAAACATTATAACTGTGATATGACAGTTCTAATGTAATGTTAATCTGCTTATAACAGTTCTAATATCTGTTAAACATTATAGCTGGATACAACATATCTGTTAAACAGTTCTAATGTAATCTGTTAAACATTATAACTGGGATACAACAGTTCTAATGTAATCTGTTAAACATTATAGCTGGGATACAACAGTTCTAATGTAATCTGTTAAACATTATAGCTGGGATACAACAGTTCTAATGTAATCTGTTAAACATTATAGCTGGGATACAACAGTTCTAATGTAATCTGTTAAACATTATAGCTGGGATACAACAGTTCTAATGTAATCTGTTAAACATTATAGCTGGGATACAACAGTTCTAATGTAATCTGTTAAACATTATAGCTGGTATACAACAGTTCTAATGTAATCTGTTAAACATTATAGCTGGTATACAACAGTTCTAATGTAATCTGTTAAACATTATAGCTGGTATACAACAGTTCTAATGTAATCTGTTAAACATTATAGCTGGTATACAACAGTTCTAATGTAATCTGTTAAACATTATAGCTGGGATATAACAGTTCTAATGTAATCTGTTAAACATTATAGCTGGGATACAACAGTTCTAATGTAATCTGTTAAACATTATAACTGGGATATAACAGTTCTAATGTAATCTGTTAAACATTATAGCTGGGATACAGTTCTAATGTAATCTGTTAAACATTATAGCTGGGATATACAACAGTTCTAATGTAATCTGTTAAACATTATAGCTGGGATACAACAGTTCTAATGTAATCTGTTAAACATTATAGCTGGGATACAACAGTTCTAATGTAATCTGTTAAACATTATAGCTGGGATACAACAGTTCTAATGTAATCTGTTAAACATTATAGCTGGGATACAACAGTTCTAATGTAATCTGTTAAACATTATAGCTGGGATACAACAGTTCTAATGTAATCTGTTAAACATTATAGCTGGGATACAACAGTTCTAATGTAATCTGTTAAACATTATAGCTGGGATACAACAGTTCTAATGTAATCTGTTAAACATTATAGCTGGTATAACAGTTCTAATTATATCTGTTAAACATTATAGCTGGGATATATAACAGTTCTAATGTAATCTGTTAAACATTATAGCTGGGATACAACAGTTCTAATGTAATCTGTTAAACATTATAGCTGGGATACAACAGTTCTAATGTAATCTGTTAAACATTATAGCTGGTATACAACAGTTCTAATGTAATCTGTTAAACATTATAACTGGGATATAACAGTTCTAATGTAATCTGTTAAACATTATAGCTGGGATACAACAGTTCTAATGTAATCTGTTAAACATTATAGCTGGGATACAACAGTTCTAATGTAATCTGTTAAACATTATAGCTGGATACAACAGTTCTAATGTAATCTGTTAAACATTATAGCTGGTATACAACAGTTCTAATGTAATCTGTTAAACATTATAGCTGGTATACAACAGTTCTAATGTAATCTGTTAAACATTATAGCTGGTATACAACAGTTCTAATGTAATCTGTTAAACATTATAGCTGGTATACAACAGTTCTAATGTAATCTGTTAAACATTATAGCTGGGATACAACAGTTCTAATGTAATCTGTTAAACATTATAGCTGGTATACAACAGTTCTAATGTAATCTGTTAAACATTATAGCTGGATATATACAACAGTTCTAATGTAATCTGTTAAACATTATAGCTGGGATACAACAGTTCTAATGTAATCTGTTAAACATTATAGCTGGGATACAACAGTTCTAATGTAATCTGTTAAACATTATAGCTGGGATACAACAGTTCTAATGTAATCTGTTAAACATTATAGCTGGGATACAACAGTTCTAATGTAATCTGTTAAACATTATAGCTGGGATACAACAGTTCTAATATAATCTGTTAAACATTATAGCTGGGATACAACAGTTCTAATGTAATCTGTTAAACATTATAGCTGGTATACAACAGTTCTAATGTAATCTGTTAAACATTATAGCTGGTATACAACAGTTCTAATGTTAAACATTATAGCTGGGATACAACAGTTCTAATGTAATCTGTTAAACATTATAGCTGGGATACAACAGTTCTAATGTAATCTGTTAAACATTATAGCTGGGATACAACAGTTCTAATGTGATCTGTTAAACATTATAGCTGGGATATAACAGTTCTAATGTAATCTGTTAAACATTATAGCTGGGATACAACAGTTCTAATGTAATCTGTTAAACATTATAGCTGGGATATAACAGTTCTAATGTAATCTGTTAAACATTATAGCTGGGATACAACAGTTCTAATGTAATCTGTTAAACATTATAGCTGGGATACAACAGTTCTAATGTAATCTGTTAAACATTGTAGCTGGGATACAACAGTTCTAATGTAATCTGTTAAACATTATAGCTGGTATACAACAGTTCTAATGTAATCTGTTAAACATTATAACTGGGATATAACAGTTCAAATGTAATCTGTTAAACATTATAGCTGGGATACAACAGTTCTAATGTAATCTGTTAAACATTATAGCTGGGATACAACAGTTCTAATGTAATCTGTTAAACATTATAGCTGGGATATGACAGTTCTAATGTAATCTGTTAAACATTATAGCTGGTATACAACAGTTCTAATGTAATCTGTTAAACATTATAGCTGGTATACAACAGTTCTAATGTAATCTGTTAAACATTATAGCTGGTATACAACAGTTCTAATGTAATCTGTTAAACATTATAGCTGGTATACAACAGTTCTAATGTAATCTGTTAAACATTATAGCTGTAATCTGTTAAACATATAACAGTTCAAATATAATCTGTTAAACATTATAGCTGGGATACAACAGTTCTAATGTAATCTGTTAAACATTATAGCTGGGATACAACAGTTCTAATGTAATCTGTTAAACATTATAGCTGGGATATAACAGTTCTAATGTAATCTGTTAAACATTATAGCTGGGATACAACAGTTCTAATGTAATCTGTTAAACATTGTAACTGGGATACAACAGTTCTAATGTGATCTGTTAAACATTATAGCTGGGATACAACAGTTCTAATGTAATCTGTTAAACATTATAGCTGGGATACAACAGTTCTAATGTAATCTGTTAAACATTATAGCTGGTATACAACAGTTCTAATGTAATCTGTTAAACATTATAGCTGGTATACAACAGTTCTAATGTAATCTGTTAAACATTATAGCTGGTATACAACAGTTCTAATGATACAACAGTTCTAAATCTGTTAAACATTATAGCTGGGATACAACAGTTCTAATGTAATCTGTTAAACATTATAGCTGGGATACAACAGTTCTAATGTAATCTGTTAAACATTATAGCTGGGATACAACAGTTCTAATGTAATCTGTTAAACATTATAGCTGGGATACAACAGTTCTAATGTGATCTGTTAAACATTATAGCTGGTATACAACAGTTCTAATGTAATCTGTTAAACATTATAGCTGGGATACAACAGTTCTAATGTAATCTGTTAAACATTATAGCTGGTATACAACAGTTCTAATGTAATCTGTTAAACATTATAGCTGGGATACAACAGTTCTAATGTAATCTGTTAAACATTATAGCTGGGATACAACAGTTCTAATGTAATCTGTTAAACATTATAGCTGGGATACAACAGTTCTAATGTAATCTGTTAAACATTATAGCTGGTATACAACAGTTCTAATGTAATCTGTTAAACATTATAGCTGGGATACAACAGTTCTAATGTAATCTGTTAAACATTATAGCTGGGATACAACAGTTCTAATGTAATCTGTTAAACATTATAGCTGGGATATGACAGTTCTAATGTAATCTGTTAAACATTATAGCTGGGATACAACAGTTCTAATGTAATCTGTTAAACATTATAGCTGGGATACAACAGTTCTAATGTAATCTGTTAAACATTATAGCTGGGATACAACAGTTCTAATGTAATCTGTTAAACATTATAGCTGGTATACAACAGTTCTAATGTAATCTAATGTAATCTGTTAAACATTATAGCTGGGATATAACAGTTCAAATATAATCTGTTAAACATTATAGCTGGGATACAACAGTTCTAATGTAATCTGTTAAACATTGTAACTGGGATACAACAGTTCTAATGTGATCTGTTAAACAGCTGGGATACAACAGTTCTAATCTGTTAAACATTATAGCTGTTCTAATGGATAACAGTTCTAATGTAATCTGTTAAACATTATAGCTGGTATACAACAGTTCTAATGTAATCTGTTAAACATTATAGCTGGGATACAACAGTTCTAATGTAATCTGTTAAACATTATAGCTGGGATACAACAGTTCTAATGTAATCTGTTAAACATTATAGCTGGGATACAACAGTTCTAAGTTCTAACATTATATACAACTGTTAAACATTATAGCTGGTATACAACAGTTCTAATGTAATCTGTTAAACATTATAGCTGGGATACAACAGTTCTAATGTAATCTGTTAAACATTATAGCTGGGATACAACAGTTCTAATGTAATCTGTTAAACATTATAGCTGGGATACAACAGTTCTAATGTAATCTGTTAAACATTATAGCTGGGATACAACAGTTCTAATGTAATCTGTTAAACATTATAGCTGGGATAGCTGGGATAACAGTTCTAGTGTAATCTGTTAAACATTATAACTGGGATATAACAGTTCTAATGTAATCTGTTAAACATTATAGCTGGGATACAACAGTTCTAATGTAATCTGTTAAACATTATAGCTGGTATACAACAGTTCTAATGTAATCTGTTAAACATTATAGCTGGGATACAACAGTTCTAATGTAATCTGTTAAACATTATAACTGGGATACAACAGTTCTAATGTGATCTGTTAAACATTATAGCTGGGATATACAACAGTTCTAATGTAATCTGTTAAACATTATAGCTGGGATACAACAGTTCTAATGTAATCTGTTAAACATTATAGCTGGGATACAACAGTTCTAATGTAATCTGTTAAACATTATAGCTGGTATACAACAGTTCTAATGTAATCTGTTAAACATTATAGCTGGTATACAACAGTTCTAATGTAATCTGTTAAACATTATAGCTGGTATACAACAGTTCTAATGTAATCTGTTAAACATTATAGCTGGTATACAACAGTTCTAATGTAATCTGTTAAACATTATAACTGGGATATAACAGTTCAAATGTTAATCTGTTAAACATTATAGCTGGGATACAACAGTTCTAATGTAATCTGTTAAACATTATAGCTGGGATATGACAGTTCTAATGTAATCTGTTAAACATTATAGCTGGTATACAACAGTTCTAATGTAATCTGTTAAACATTATAGCTGGGATACAACAGTTCTAATGTAATCTGTTAAACATTATAGCTATAGCTGGTATACAACAGTTCTAATGTAATCTGTTAAACATTATAGCTGGTATACAACAGTTCTAATGTAATCTGTTAAACATTATAGCTGGTATACAACAGTTCTAATGTAATCTGTTAAACATTATAGCTGGGATACAACAGTTCTAATGTAATCTGTTAAACATTATAGCTGGTATACAACAGTTCTAATGTAATCTGTTAAACATTATAGCTGGGATATACAACAGTTCTAATGTAATCTGTTAAACATTATAGCTGGGATACAACAGTTCTAATGTAATCTGTTAAACATTATAGCTGGGATACAACAGTTCTAATGTAATCTCTTAAACATTATAGCTGGGATACAACAGTTCTAATGTAATCTGTTAAACATTATAGCTGGTATACAACAGTTCTAATGTAATCTGTTAAACATTATAGCTGTTATACAACAGTTCTAATGTAATCTGTTAAACATTATAGCTGGGATACAACAGTTCTAATGTAATCTGTTAAACATTATAGCTGGTATACAACAGTTCTAATGTTATCTGTTAAACATTATAACTGGGATATAACAGTTCAAATATAATCTGTTAAACATTATAGCTGGGATACAACAGTTCTAATGTAATCTGTTAAACATTGTAACTGGGATACAACAGTTCTAATGTAATCTGTTAAACATTATAGCTGGGATACAACAGTTCTAATGTAATCTGTTAAACATTATAGCTGGGATACAACAGTTCTAATGTAATCTGTTATACTGGTATAACAGTTCTAATGTAATCTGTTAAACATTATAGCTGGTATACAACAGTTCTAATGTAATCTGTTAAACATTATAGCTGGTATACAACAGTTCTAATGTAATCTGTTAAACATTATAGCTGGGATATCACAGTTGTAATGTAATATGTTAAACATTATAGCTGGGATACAACAGTTCTAACATAATATGTTACACATTATAGCTGGGATATGACAGTTCTAATGTAATTTGTTAAACATTACAGCTGGGATACAACATCTGTTAAACATTATAGCTGGTATACAACAGTTCTAATGTAATCTGTTAAACATTATAGCTGGTATACAACAGTTCTAATGTAATCTGTTAAACATTATAGCTGGTATACAACAGTTCTAATGTAATCTGTTAAACATTATTAAGCTGGGATACAACAGTTCTAATGTAATCTGTTAAACAGTTCAACAGTTCTAATGTAATCTGTTAAACATTATAGCTGGGATACAACAGTTCTAATGTAATCTGTTAAACATTATAGCTGGGATACAACAGTTCTAATGTAATCTGTTAAACATTATAGCTATACAACAGTTCTAATGTAATCTGTTAAACATTATAGCAACAGTTCTAATGTAATCTGTTAAACATTATAGCTGGGATACAACAGTTCTAATGCAATCTGTTAAACATTGTAGCTGGGATACAACAGTTCTAATGTAATCTGTTAAACATTATAGCTGGTATACAACAGTTCTAATGTAATCTGTTAAACATTATAGCTGGTATACAACAGTTCTAATGTAATCTGTTAAACATTATAGCTGGTATACAACAGTTCTAATGTAATCTGTTAAACATTATAGCTGGTATACAACAGTTCTAATGTAATCTGTTAAACATTATAGCTGGGATATAACAGTTCTAATGTAATCTGTTAAACATTATAGCTGGGATACAGTTCTAATGTAATCTGTTAAACATTATAGCTGGGATACAACAGTTCTAATGTAATCTGTTAAACATTATAGCTGGTATACAACAGTTCTAATGTAATCTGTTAAACATTATAGCTGGTATACAACAGTTCTAATGTAATCTGTTAAACATTATAGCTGGTATACAACAGTTCTAATGTAATCTGTTAAACATTATAGCTGGTATACAACAGTTCTAATGTAATCTGTTAAACATTATAGCTGGGATACAACAGTTCTAATGTAATCTGTTAAACATTATAGCTGGGATATAACAGTTCTAATGTAATCTGTTAAACATTATAGCTGGGATATGACAGTTCTAATGTAATCTGTTAAACATTATAGCTGGGATACAACAGTTCTAATGTAATCTGTTAAACATTATAGCTGGTATACAACAGTTCTAATGTAATCTGTTAAACATTATAGCTGGTATACAACAGTTCTAATGTAATCTGTTAAACATTATAGCTGGGATATAACAGTTCTAATGTAATCTGTTAAACATTATAGCTGGTTAAACATTATATATAACAGTTCTAATGTAATCTGTTAAACATTATAGCTGGGATACAACAGTTCTAATGTAATCTGTTAAACATTATAGCTGGGATACAACAGTTCTAATGCAATCTGTTAAACATTATAGCTGGGATACAACAGTTCTAATGTAATCTGTTAAACATTATAGCTGGGATATAACAGTTCTAATGTAATCTGTTAAACATTATAGCTGGGATACAACAGTTCTAATGTAATCTGTTAAACATTATAGATGGAATATAACAGTTCTAATGTAATCTGTTAAACATTATAGCTGGGATACAACAGTTCTAATGTAATCTGTTAAACATTATAGCTGGTATACAACAGTTCTAATGTAATCTGTTAAACATTATAACTGGGATATAACAGTTCAAATATAATCTGTTAAACATTATAGCTGGGATACAACAGTTCTAATGAAATCTGTTAAACATTATAGCTGGGATACAACAGTTCTAATGTAATCTGTTAAACATTATAGCTGGGATATAACAGTTCTAATGTAATCTGTTAAACATTATAGCTGGGATACAACAGTTCTAATGTAATCTGTTAAACATTATAGCTGGATACAACAGTTCTAATGTAATCTGTTAAACATTATAGCTGGGATATAACAGTTCTAATGTAATCTGTTAAACATTATAGCTGGGATATAACAGTTCTAATGTTATCTGTTAAACATTATAGCTGGGATATAACAGTTCAAATATAATCTGTTAAACATTACAGCTGGGATATGGTATACAACAGTTCTAATGTAATCTGTTAAACATTATAGCTGGTATACAACAGTTCTAATGTAATCTGTTAAACATTATAGCTGGTATACAACAGTTCTAATGTAATCTGTTAAACATTATAGCTGGGATACAACAGTTCTAATGTAATCTGTTAAACATTATAGCTGGGATATAACAGTTCTAATGTAATCTGTTAAACATTATAGCTGGTATACAACAGTTCTAATGTAATCTGTTAAACATTATAGCTGGGATATAACAGTTCTAATGTAATCTGTTAAACATTATAGCTGGGATATGACAGTTCTAATGTAATCTGTTAAACATTATAGCTGGGATATGACAGTTCTAATGTAATCTGTTAAACATTATAGCTGGGATACAACAGTTCTAATGTAATCTGTTAAACATTATAGCTGGGATACAACAGTTCTAATGTAATCTGTTAAACATTATAGCTGGTATACAACAGTTCTAATGTAATCTGTTAAACATTATAGCTGGGATATAACAGTTCTAATGTAATCTGTTAAACATTATAGCTGGGATATAACAGTTCTAATGTAATCTGTTAAACATTATAGCTGGGATACAACAGTTCTAATGTAATCTGTTAAACATTATAGCTGGGATATACAACAGTTCTAATGTAATCTGTTAAACATTATAGCTGGTATACAACAGTTCTAATGTAATCTGTTAAACATTATAGCTGGTATACAACAGTTCTAATGTAATCTGTTAAACATTATAGCTGGTATACAACAGTTCTAATGTAATCTGTTAAACATTATAGCTGGGATATAACAGTTCTAATGTAATCTGTTAAACATTATAGCTGGGATACAACAGTTCTAATGTAATCTGTTAAACATTATAGCTGGGATACAACAGTTCTAATGTAATCTGTTAAACATTATAGCTGGTATACAACAGTTCTAATGTAATCTGTTAAACATTATAGCTGGTATACAACAGTTCTAATGTAATCTGTTAAACATTATAGCTGGTATACAACAGTTCTAATGTAATCTGTTAAACATTATAACTGGAATATAACAGTTCAAATGTAATCTGTTAAACATTATAGCTGGGATATAACAGTTCTAATGTAATTTGTTAAACATTATAGCTGGGATATGACAGTTCTAATGTGATCTGTTAAACATTATAGCTGTTAAACATTATAGCTGGGATATAACAGTTCTAATGTAATCTGTTAAACATTATAGCTGGTATACAACAGTTCTAATGTAATCTGTTAAACATTATAGCTGGTATACAACAGTTCTAATGTAATCTGTTAAACATTATAACTGGGATATAACAGTTCTAATGTAATCTGTTAAACATTATAGCTGGGATATGACAGTTCTAATGTAATCTGTTAAACATTATAGCTGGGATATGACAGTTCTAATGTAATCTGTTAAACATTATAGCTGGGATAGTTCTAATGTAACAGTTCTAATGTCTAATGTAATCTGTTAAACATTATAGCTTGGATATAACAGTTCTAATGTAATATGTTAAACATTATAGCTGGGATATCACAGTATTAGGAAGGATTTAAAATAATCTTTAAACAAACATAAATTGTGTATCAAACCAGATAAGCAAGGTTGATTGAAGCTGTGGCCTTCTATATGGATGAAGGTTAAAAAATCAGTTAATGCTGAAAACAAAATAAGTAGTACACTCAATCTATACAATATAGCATCAAAAAATATGTGGTAACTTCACTAAAAGACAGACTAAAAATGTGTTATGGTTCATGTAAGTTACAGGTTAGAAATTTGGATGCTGTGAAAAATCGACTAAAATAACACCAGACAGATGAGTAAACACCTTCAAAAAGTAATATTAAAATAAATAAATGTGTTGAGTTGGATAACATTCCACCTGACAATACTAATAAATATTTTAACTTATCATGTTGCAGATATTTGATGATCGAATGAATGTTTCTTAGTTGGACACCAAAGGTTTGATGAGGAATTATTATTGAAAAGAGGAA
Organism: Tachypleus tridentatus; assembly: GCF_004210375.1. Lineage (NCBI taxonomy): Eukaryota > Metazoa > Arthropoda > Merostomata > Xiphosura > Limulidae > Tachypleus > Tachypleus tridentatus. The sequence goes on from NC_134837.1 coordinate 273,829,953, forward strand.
ACCCAAAGAACACCAGAAGAATTTGACATCTGTATTTATTACAGAGATGTATGAAAAACATTGCAATTTATCAATGCTGTTCTCTATGATTTACAAGTGACACAATTCTTACACAATACAGCAACTAAAACTAGGCTAAAAAATAAAGTAATTCAACCCTAGAATTCAGCACATTAGCTGAGTCACTCCATTATTTTCAGCACATCAGCTGAGTCACTCCATTATTTTCAGCACATCAGCCGAGTCACTCTGTTATTTTCAGCACATCAGCTGAGTCACTCCGTTATTTTCAGCACATCAGCCGAGTCACTCCGTTATTTTCAGCACATCAGCTGAGTCACTCCGTTATTTTCACACTGTTAAAACAAGTCTTTGCTTCCAGTAAATTGCATTTTTGTTAAAACTTTAAAAGGTTTTTAATGTTTTTATAAGCATTTAGAAAATTTAATACTTAAATAATTTGAAACTATAAAGAGTTGTTTCAATATTATTTCTAAATAGTACAGTATTACCAAATGTTGAATTTTCATTCTATCATTTCATGCATGTGTTTCTTATCTTCATATAAACTTGCCTTAGTTAATGATCTGTATGCTTTTACCACTAACTGCACATTCCTGATATATGTAACTTGGTAACTGTCTTATAATTACACACATTACATTTCTGCAGGATTTAGATTAACTTACAACAGATTTCACACATTAGAAGTTAAATAAGATAGCAACTGGTATAAGTGGGGATAAAATCTGAATATGGATACAGCCAGCAGAAGAAGCAGGTTCAAGATTTAGTACAAACATCATGACAAATGTAGATTTTAATACAGCAGCCAGTAGAAGAAGCAGGTTCAAGATTTAGTACAAACATCATGACAAATGTAGATTTTAATACAGCAGCCAGTAAAAGAAGCAGGTTCAAGATTTAGTACAGGAAAACATCGATATAAAACGCATCGATAAAGCGCGATAATCAGTTGGGCGCGATGGGGTCTTAGGCCCCAAATTTTTTTTGGTTTCTACAGAGGCCGCCGCTTAATATTACCACTGCTTAATGTAATCAGCCGGTTAATGTGATCAAAAATCAAAAACCAAATCCACTTCAATCTTTTTGTATGGTTTTCACGCTGCATATTGTGATCAAACCCCGGCCTGCATGTAATAATTCCTGGTGCTGTCAACTGCAGTAAAGTACATAATCTGCCAGTCATAGGATAGCTCTCAGTGCGTAGGCAAGAAGTATCAAAACTTTATTTTCATTAAAACCACAAGTCATCCTTGATCGACCGATGGATGACGAAGGATGAGTCATATACACTCATACACCAGTGACAGTGGCATGAAGTGCTGCAAACGATAGCGTCAATGTTGAAACCATATAAATTTCTAAGAAACAGCTCGCTCCCCAGAAGCTTTCAGACGAAATAGTTTCTTGGAAATCTGTGACGTCAGCTATTCACTTTTATTCTAATATCGCCAAATAACTGAAAGGTCTTGTAACACCAGCTCGTAGGCAGAATTTCGTAGACCAAATCAATTTTGTCGTGAGTGAATGGGATAGTGACCATCCGGTGGCGACAGACTGCGATTTTCATATTTTTTCAACATACAGCGTATTTATACCCATGGAGAAGAGAGGCACCAAAAGGAATGCTTACACAGTACAAGAGAAGATACAGATTGTGCAGCGAATCCGGAACGGGGAAGCAAGGACCAAGATTATGAAAGAAATAGGAGTTCCAGAGTCTACACTTCGAGGTTGACTGAAGAATGAAGATCAACTGAGAGAATTCTGCAACCAGGTAGACAGAATGACAGGACTACAGAGGAAGAAAGCCAAGACAGCAGCAGACCCAGCAGTGGACATGGAAGTTTATGATTGGTTTGTGAGACTTCGAGCAGACAACATTCCCATCTCAGGACCCATGGTCCTTGCAAAGGCAGAGAAGACCTACCAGCAACTATACCAGAAAGAAGATTGGCAGCCCACCCATGGATGGCTACAGAGATTCAAGGAGCGGCACGGCATCAACCAGATCAAGATTTGTGGAGAGGCAAAGTCGGCAGATATAGCAGCAGCAGTGGAATTCATCTCTCAACTACAGGATTACATCAAGGAGAATAACTTGGAACTGAACCAGATCTACAATTGTGATGAGACAGCACTTTACTACAAGGCTATGCCAGATAGGACATTCGCACTTTGGACAGAGACCCAGACATTTACAGCAGAAGAAGTAGCAGAGGCAGAAAGGAAGTTTGTAGACTACCAGGATGGACTCCCCTTGTGAAGCAGTGGGCCGAGATTGACGAAGTAGCACCAGTTACCCAGCCACCCCTTACAGATGAAGAGATCCAGAAAGCAATAGAGAACCCAGCGGCAGCACTCACAGATTTTACCACTCCAGATGAAGAAGAAGAAGATGACCCCATTCCAGAAGAATTCAGGAATTGCATCACCTCAACTCAGTCAGTACAGTACACAGAACAACTTCTATATTGGGCAAAACACCACAATCTAGGAATTTGCAAGATACTACAGATCCAGGACCTAATGAGAACTGTGAAGAGGATGCGGAACCAAGGAGGAAGACAACAGACACTTTTGGAGGCTTTTGAAAGAAAGAAGACTACTGAGTAACTATAAATTTGTGCATTTCAACTTGTTTTATGTGCTTACTATATTTTATTGTTATTAAATTTTTTGAAAAATCTGTTTTTGTTTCAGTACTGAATTCGTATTTTAAACTTTGCCATGACATTTTTTTATCTGGTAATTATTTGATCTCAGTTTGTACTTAGATTTTAATAATTAGTAAATAAATTATCAAAATTAATTACTATATGTATTAACTTTTAAAATTGAACTAATTTTAATCAGCGTCTAATCGTAAAAACGATCACATGATTGCTCTGACGGAACTACTTTTAGAATATCAGCCCCCATCAAAGTAATGAACTCGATAAATTTCTTTAGAATTCTGCTTTTTACATTTAATTTCAGTCTTAAAATTGAGTTTAATAAATAAAAATAAATAAAAAAAAAGCTATATCATTGATGTAAGTAGTAGTTTTGTTTGTTTTTCTTTATTTCACTACAAAACGCATAAATTTTGCATTATCGCTCACCCCGAGGGTAAAAAAAATATATAATCAAATCGGTATAAGGCGCAATCAGATACAACGCGGTCGAATTTTTTGGACCCCAACTACTTATATCGATGTTTGACTGTACAAACATCATGACAAATGTATATCGATGTTCATGATTTGTACAAACATCATGACAAATGTAGATTTTAATACAACAGCCAGTAGAAGAAGCAGGTTCATGATTTAGTACAAACATCATGACAAATGTAGATTTTAATACAGCAGTCAGTAGAAGCAGGTTCATGATTTAGTACAAACATCATGACAAATGTAGATTTTAATACAGCAGTCAGTAGAAGAAGCAGGTTCATGATTTAGTACAAACATCATGACAAATGTAGATTTTAATACAGCAGCCAGTAGAAGAAGCAGGTTCATGATTTAGTACAAACATCATGACAAATGTAGATTTTAATGCGGCAGTCAGTAGAAGCAGGTTCAAGATTTAGTACAAACATCATGACAAATGTAGATTTTAATACAGCAGCCAGTAGAAGAAGCAGGTTCAAGATTTAGTACAAACATCATGACAAATGTAGATTTTAATACAGCAGCCAGTAGAAGAAGCAGGTTCAAGATTTAGTACAAACATTATGACAAATGTAGATTTTAATGCAGCAGTGGGTAGAAGAAGGAGGTTCATGATTTAGTACAAACATCATGACAAATGTAGATTTTAATACAGCAGCCAGTAGAAGAAGCAGGTTCAAGATTTAGTACAAACATCATGACAAATGTAGATTTTAATACAGCAGTGGGTAGAAGAAGCAGGTTCAAGATTTAGTACAAACATCATGACAAATGTAGATTTTAATACAGCAGCCAGTAGAAGAAGCAGGTTCATGATTTAGTACAAACATCATGACAAATGTAGATTTTAATACAGCAGCCAGTAGAAGAAGCAGGTTCATGATTTAGTACAAACATCATGACAAATGTAGATTTTAATACAGCAGTAGCTACTTGTCTTGCAATACAAAATAGTTCCTGGAATTTAATAAATGCTGTTTCATTGTTTTATAAAAGGGCTTTGAGAGTTTGTTAGATGCTAAAAATAAAGTGTACATCTTAGGCTGGAAAGTTACAGAAGGCAGATATACTTAGGTTAAAAAACATTCAACCGCACTGAGATTTACTGAGGGTTTGAAATGAGCCATGACTGAATCACAATTTTAGTATATTAAAGAACAAGTTATTAAGAGAATAGAAGACCAGAAATAGCAAATACAAACATTAAACAATTAAATATATTTGCTCAAATCAGAGGTGAATCTTTCAGAGTATTTGAACACAGGTTTCCAGAATTAAATCAGAGATGTAGTGATAATACATTGAAGTATATAAAAAAGTCTTGTTAGTAACTTAAATACAACAAATGAGTGAAATTTAGATTTAAATTCACTGATGACACACTAAAGTATATAAAAAACGTCTTGTTGGTAACTTAAGTTAAATGAATGACACATAGTTTTACATTCATTGATGATATATTGAAGTATATAAAAAAATGTCTTGTTGGTAACTTAAGTTAAATGAATGACACATAGTTTTAATTCATTGATGATACATTGAAGTATATAAAAAATGTCTTGTTAGTAACTTAATTAATTTAAATTAGTGAAACTTAGCTTTAATGGAATTACTACTGGACTGATGTTACTAGGGTCATAAAACTGTAACAGTGGATTTTTTAACATCATAAAAAGTTTAGTCATCTAACTTTTCTCTACACATTTCACTTGCTTTTACCTTTTCTTTCTGTCATAAACATACTGTAAGTTTCACTGCTGTCATTCAACAATACTTTCATAAATCTGTTGAATTATGTAACACTTTTTCCGTGATTATTCTAAGCAAGTAATGTTACTCAGTTCTTTAGTGATCTTAAACTAAGTCGTAGTAAAGAGCACTTTTCCATGACCTAATAAACAGACAGTAAAGAGCACTTTTCCATGACCTAATAAACTGACAGTAAAGAGCACTTTTCCATGACCTAACAAACTGACCTTAGGTAGAGAAAATACTTTTTGTCCAAGGAGATCAAACGCAGTGACTAACATGTTAGAATAGAAAAACAAAGACAGAAAACTGCATTTATATTACCTTAAGGAAATTCAGGAAAGTAACAGCTGATCAGAATATAATAATCCAAAGATAAATGTATATACTATCATTAACAACTGTTTTTGTTATTTAGATGATGAGATAGTTTTTTAACAAATTTCTAAGAACATATAGTAAAATTATTTGTTTGACAACTTATGCAACCAAACTTGAGACTAAAAGTCTCCAAGAGCCAACTTCAAAGGAAGTAAGTACAATGCCTCAAATGTGAGGTGACCACAGGTGACATCAAACCTTCTAAGTGTCAACTTTGATGAAAGTACATATCTGTTGTGAAGTGACCACTGACGGTGTGAGATCAAACCTAAAAAACGTTTGAGGTACACAAAAATAATCCTGTGTCAAAAATATTAAAAGATATTAGGGTATTTTTAGAATTTTACAAAAGGCTTACCTGACATTCTGATACTCACAAAACCTTCAATGATGTTGACAAAACACTAGATTTTCAGTGGATTAATAAATATTAAAAGATATTAGGGTATTTTTAGAATTTTACAAAAGGCTTACCTAACATTCTGATACTCACAAAACCTTCAATGATGTTGACAAAACACTAGATTTTCAGTGGATAAATAACAAGGAAAAGATACAGAGATTCATTACTAAAAATAATTTAGTTAGCCACAGGTTATATGAAGCCCAGATACTTCAGGTTAGATAAACTATTTTTGTAAATGGTGTTTAATATTAGTATTAACACATTCTGTTGTTTTATTTATGGTAGAAGTTCATGACATTTACAATTCATGCAGTTTAATGACACCAATCTACAACGTGGTTTAACAGTTACATGATTACCATTTTGCAGTAACACACAGACCATGTATAAAAGAAATGTGGATATATTACATTAGAGAAAAAGAGGGAACAGATCATTCAAATTGATTAAAAAACACATTTTAGTAGTTGGAACCTATAATGTGGGAACAGAAATCTCTATCAGTAAACTCATTAAGTAAGACAAGATACTTTGTGGAGAAAAAAATTATGTTTTAGAATCAGACGTGTTATGCACAAACACTGGAAATATGGGGAAAACAGTAAGTATACAACAGACAGTAGCAGAATAAAGTTTATAAGAAATTATGATTATTCTCCATTAAGTATTGACAAAATAATAAGTATACAACAGACAGTAGCAGAATAAAGTTTATTAGAAATTATTACAAATTATGATTATACTCCATTAAGTATTAATAAAATAGTAAGTATACAACAGACAGTAGTAGAATAAAGTTTATTAAAATTATTAAAAATTATGATTATTCTCCATTAAGTACTAACAAAATAGTAAGTATATAACAGACAGTAGCAGAATAAAGTTTATTAAAATTATTACAAATTATGATTATACTCATTAAGTACTAACAAAATAGTAAGTATACAACAGACAGCAGCAGAATAAAGTTTATTAAAATTATTAGAAATTATGATTATACTCCATTAAGTACTAACAAAATAGTAAGTATACAACAGACAGCAGCAAAATAAAGTTTATTAAAATTATTAGAAATTATGATTATACTTCATTAAGTACTAACAAAATAGTAAGTATACAACAGACAGCAGCAAAATAAAGTTTATTAAAATTATTAGAAATTATGATTATACTCCATTAAGTACTAACAAAATAGTAAGTATACAACAGACAGCAGCAAAATAAAGTTTATTAAAATTATTAGAAATTATGATTATACTCAATAAGTACTAACAAAATAGTAAGTATATAACAGACAGTTACAGAATAAAGTTATATTAAAATTATTAGGAATTATGATTATACTCCCTTAAGTATTGACAAAATAATAAGTATACATCAGACAGTTACAGAATAAAGTTTATTAAAGGTTATTAGGAATTATAATTATACTAAATTACATACTGACAAAATGATATAGAGGAATAAATATGAAATTCTTTTGGGAAACAACTTTTCTCAATCATGTGACTTAGGCCTACAAGCAAACTGTTATTTGTAGCAAGCATTATTGAAGAAACCAATAACCTTAGACAGACTGTACTGCACTAAGCCTGGCCCATTACAGAGTGAGAGACATTCTCTCTTACTTTATCACACATAGCATCTGTAGTATTGAGATCCAAACTGGTATCTTCATATAAAAGGTTAAAATTTAAAAGCCGATTTAGTGACAGATGTAGCTACATGACTTCTCAAAGACTCTGAACCTTGTAAAGTAAATAACAAGTCTCGGGTTCAACAGTGCACTTTTGGTTAAGATAATTCACAGCCTTAATATACCCAGTTATTTCATTCTCTACTTGAAAAATGGAAAAGAACAAAGAAATAAATAAAGCTTTGCCAAATTTTCCCTGTGGATATAATGTATTCTTCAAATAATCACACACACACATACTTCTGAATGTTCTTAGAAGTATATTTAGTAGGTACAGACTTCTGTTGCTGCAGGGATGAGTTTCCTCAGAATTATGAGAAAAGCAAGACAAGAAAGGGGAAAGATAAATATGAAAATGAGAAGCAATTCCAATATGAAGATTGGATTTCTCCATGGAATGCCCCAGAAGTTTCCTCTTACACCCAGATGGGATAAACCACAGGTTGTGCTTTGATTTTTATAACTCATTAAATTTAAGTAATTACTCATACATTATAAGAAGCAAAACACATCAGTAAACTAAAGCAGCATGTTTCTGATAAATCTCTTATGAAATACCTGAGCTATGACATGGATAGCATTTGGTTGTAAAGTTAGAAAAGAAACACTGCTATAGTTTACTCAGCAGTAGTTTCAATAATATATAACGTTGCTAGAGTTCACCAGGCAGTAGTATCAACAACACATAACACTGCTGGAGTTTAGTAGACAGGAGCATAATGCCACTAGAGTGACCAATCAATGATACATAATGCTGCTACAATCGACTAGGCAGTAGTGTCAATGACATATGATATTTTTAGAGTTGACTACACAGTAGTTTCAATGATATAATACTGATAGAGTTGACTAGACAGTAATATCAAGGACAAATAACATTGCTAGTGTAGACTAGAAAGTGATATCAATGATATATAATGTTGCTGGAGTTTACTATGCAGTAGTATCAAAGACACATAATGTCATTAGAGTTGACCAGGCAGTAGTGTCAATGATATATAATGTTACCAGGCAGTAAGAATAAACTGGAAAATATTTCGTAATGATGAGAAACGCACTCAAGACGGCTGGTATGGATATTAAAACTTTTATCAAAATAAAGTAGAGAACAAAGTTTCAACTTTCTTAGGCCATCTTCAGGTTAACAAAGAGAGTTTGCAATTGACTGTTGTGAAGCATGTCTTAGGGATGAGAGTATAACGAGTATGATAATGTAGGGGGCGCTGCAGTATATGTTAAGTTATTAATTTGTATAGGTATAAAGGTGTTTTCTCATATTCCTTTTATTTGCTGTATAAGTAGGGCTTTTATGATTTTGCTTTTGTTTATGTTTGTTAACATACTTAGTATCTGAGTGTTTTCTATGGTTATGTTGTGTTTATTTGAGTTGCAGTGTTCAAAAAGTGTGAAAGTATTTTTTTTATGTTCTTTGAATCTGGTTTCCATTTTTTCTGCTTGTTTCTCCAATATAGAAGTCATGGCAGTTATCACATTGTATTTTATAAATAATGTTGGTGTTTGTCAGTGTAGTTTTTACATAAGATGGACTTTAGTTTTGTACCTGGGTTTTGAATAAATGTGGTATTTACTTGAAGGTTGTGTTTTACGTTTTTTTACCAAATGCTAGTTATTTTTTTGCTGATATTGGGAATATATGATATGCAGCAGTGTAAAGTTTTGTAGTTTATTGTTTCTTGGGATTTATTGTTGTTAATCTATGTATGTGTGTAATTTTTTCAACAGTTTTTGATGTTGATGAAGTGTTGTTTTGTTAATTTCATGGTTAATTTTATCAGGTGAAAACAGTTTTGTGTCAAAATGAACATTCGTCTGGAAGACCTAGCTAGAAGACTGATGATCCATTCTACACAAACTGAAACAACAGAAAGCAACCAGCAGAAAGAAGATGACTGACAACACTTCCAACCAACAATCTAACTTTATACATAGAAGTAAAACCATCTATTTCCTAATAACAGTATCTTAAACAACTTTTTCAAAGAATTTTCATGCAAAACAATCAACATAATTTCACAAAAAAACAACTAAAAAACAACCTCAAATGGAAAGATATTAATTCTATAAACAATCTAAAACAAGACAACCAAATCAAAATTCTAAAAGCAATGCTATACTTATAATGAACACAAAAAATGAATAACCTCAGATACAAAGAAATTTAAACCAATATGCACAAAAACACAAGAAAACCAAACACAAAAAATACTTCTACAAATGAGAAAACCAACACAATCTAAGAAAACCTTTATTCTTACCTATGCAAGACCAACTCATGCGCACCACAACTATATGGCACCTCCAAACCTCACAAAATCAACTGTTCACTATGACCTACAATGTTGACCTATGAATCATTTGACTACAGCTTTGGTAAATATATAACATGGGCATTTTCTAAATATGCAACATCAGCCGACTTCTTTTTCAAAGACTCTTTTAATTTTAAATATGTTCTTAATCAACTCAATGATAAAGCCTTAAAGGCTAGTTTTGATGTAATCTCCATCTTCACAGAAGTCTGCAAAATAGCTCCAGAGATTTATATTCAAGACCCCAACCCATTGATACACATCCCAGCAATCCTTACAGAATTCAATACCACCAAAACTAACTTTATGTTCAATAACCAAAAATACCCACAAATAAATGCCCCGAGTATGGGGAATCCTGTGTTACCAGTTCTCTCCAAGATTTCATGACACAGATTGAATTTCAAGCAATCCATTCAACCTAACACCCACCACAATGCTGATATGTTAATAATAGAATTGCTGGATTCACATCTACAGAACACACACTTAGTTTTCTCAACCACGTTAACTCCATACACCCCAACATTAAGTTCATCTGTGAACATAAAAAAAATGCATTTCTCAATCTCAAGATCACAAGAACTGATACACTATTCAAAAAAAATCACCCATGCTGGACTATACATTCCCTGGGACTCAGCACATGAAACAAAACAAAAACTCAACATATTAAGAAACCAAATAATCACAACCATAAAACTATGTTCACCAAATAAAATTAACAATGAAATCAACAAAATAAAACAACACTTCATCAACATAAACAAATTTCCTCAGAAAACCATGGAAATAATTATATGCACATATCTAGACAAACAACAATAAATCCCAAGATACAACAAACCACAAAACCTTATACTGCTGCATACCACATGTTCCCGACATCAGCGAAAAATAACCAACATCCGAGAAAAACTTATAACAAAAAACATCATTCCAGTACACAATAAATTTATTAAAAAATCACGTACAAAACTAAAAGACCGCACTATGTAAATAGTACATTGACAAACACAACACCAACATTATTTATAAAATACAACCCAACAGCTGCCATGATTTCTATATTGGAGAAACAAGAAAAATGGAAACCAGATTCAAAGAACACAAAATAACATCTTCACACATTTTTGAACATTGCAATTAACCATAGAAAACACTCAAATACTAAGTATGGAAACAAACATAAAGAAATGCAAAATAATAAAAGTCCTATTTATACAGCAACTAAAACCAAAATTAAACCAATATGAGAGAACACCTTTATACCTATACTAATTAATAACCTAACATATACTGCAGCGCCCCCTACATTCTTGTACCCATTACACTCTCGTCCCTAAGACATGCTTCACAACAGTCAGTTGCAAACTCTCTTTGTTAACCTGAAGATGGCCTAAGAAGGTCGAAACGTTGTTCTCTACTTTATTTTGATAAAAGTTTTAATACCCATACCAGCCGTCTTAAGATACATTGGAAAATATATTTAGAAAATGACATTATCTTGACAAAATGGATGAATAAACCTCAGCTTTTTCAAAAACAGCTATTTTGTTTTGGTGGATGAACATACATAGTTTTATTTTAATAGAGTTAGAATAATTAAATTTACCACTTTAGGTTAAAAAATGAACATGTCAGTGAAAATACTGCAAGCAATCCTAAAAGATTACTGGTGATGCTTTCACAATTACTTTTATGAATTAGTAAACAAAATAGATACTTTCTCATCATACTCATGAATGTCACACAGTTATGTTTATCATATGTTAGTAAGCAAATACAATGTGTGTGACGACTGAGTACACACTTGACAGTAAACAGTGACCATCAAAATCCCACTCATTAACCTGTCAGAATAACATTTTACAAAAGTTGCAATTTCTTTCAGAACTATTTATTTCATAGAAAGTGTCTTACAAATCAAAATTTGATTACCAACATTTCTAGTCTTGTAATGGAATAGTACTTACATAAACAAATAGTATACTGGCCATTTCAAAGGAAAAAAAAATTATTGATATAAATATTCTAAAATTTTAAAGTAAACTACAACATATCTTAAGATGTAATTCTCATGTCATTCAATGAACACTAATATCTCCTTCAACAAAAAATATTTTTAATCAAAAACCTGTACATTCTTGTCATCTGGAACTTCTAAGAAGTAACTCATGCTTTTGCTGACTATTGCATAAGAGCATCATTGGAACTCTTGTTTTTCAGAAAAATGAAATAAATGAATGTTGAGGCACTTCTGACTTTATGCAAATGCTACATCCAAAGTCATCATCAACAGGAATCCAAATATTGCAAACCAGGAAGCAAAACTTCCATTCCCACTGTAAAACAAGAAAATACAAGAGTTAATATTTCACTTTGTCATGATGAGATACACTTCACTAAAACACTACTGTATCATGCTAATCAAATAAATATTAAGACAAAAACTGAAAGATGAAAAAAATACAAGAAATAAACATCATTCTATTTTCAATTGAAACATTGCATGATCAGTGTTTTACACAAGTCAACTGAAATTTAACAACTGTCGTCTGCTAAGCATTAACTATTACAAAAGAGATTGTCAAATACAACTTAAAATAAATAATTTATATTACTTTCAATCAACAACATTTTCAGAACTTCCAAAAGACGAATATTGCTTAAAAGTAAAAACTACTAAAACCAGCTGAACAATGTATCTCTTCATTGTAATGATTCTTGGAAAACAGGATTATGATGAAAGATAAGTATAGTTACAAGTTAGTGAGAAACAGATAATTCTTGAAAGGAATTATTAAAATCATAAATGTTAATCTCTCAGCACAGTGGACTACCTGTGTTCTGCCCACTGTAGAGAATCCAACCCCACCACATGATTAAACAATATGTAGTTAATTTCTAACAATAATCACTTAAATGCTTCCATGGCAAGACCTCAGCAAACAAACAGCACATTATTACAAGTAAAACAAACAATAAAGAATAGATATATACCAAAAGGCTTTTGAACTGCGACAGACACAAACAATCAAAACATATTAGTGGTTTAAAATTAGATATTCATAAGTATGTAACAGTACAATTAGTCAAGGGGTGATCACTTTTATGGACCTCTGAAAGGTCAAATATTATGCATGGTTATGAAGCACAAAAATTGGAAGTTGTTTTAAGTAAAACCATCTTTGTGTACCTATAAGGAAGGAATGTATTTTGTTTTCCCTTTGAACAGCAACAGCTAGGGTATCAGAGTCAAAATCTGAAGTACAAATTAACCCCTAAGAATGGCCATTACATCCACCAAAACATTCTTTTGTTTGGATGTGTTATAACAGCACTTGCTTTAAGAAAAAGTTATTTTCTCACATATTGTATATGCAAAAAAATTACTGCTTTGTAAAGCTGAACTTAATATTTTAGTGTTCCATTCAAGTTCTCTAGACAGAAGGTATTACTGACTGGCTGGTAAATTTAAATGTCATCCAACTAGAAGCATGTAACTTGAAATAAAGAAATTCTATTCAGTATACTTCAAGGATAACAACAGTACATCAGGTGTCAAATAAATAAAAAGTATGCAACATGAAAGAAGTATGTAACTTGAAATAAAAAAACTATTCATCATACATCAAGAACAACAGTGGTGGACTGGGTGTAATGCAGGTGAGAAGTATGTAACTTGAAATAAAGAAACTATTCATCATACATCAAGAACAACAGTGGTGGATTGGGTGTAATGCAGGTGAGAAGTATGTATCTTGAAATAAAGAAACTATTCATCATAAATCAAGAACAACAGTGGTGGATTGGGTGTAATGCAGGTGAGAAGTATGTAACTTGAAATAAAGAAACTATTCATCATACATCAAAAACAACAGTGGTGGACTGGGTGTAATGCAGGTGAGAAGTATGTATCTTGAAATAAAGAAACTATTCATCATACATCAAGAACAACAGTGGTGGACTGGGTGTAATGCAGGTGAGAAGTATGTAACTTGAAATAAAGAAACTATTCATCATACATCAAGAACAACAGTGGTGGACTGGGTGTAATGCAGGTGAGAAGTATGTAACTTGAAATAAAGAAACTATTCATCATACATCAAGAACAACAGTGGTGGACTGGGTGTAATGCAGGTGAGAAGCATGTAACTTGAAATAAAGAAACTATTCATCATACATCAAGAACAACAGTGGTGGACTGGGTGTAATGCAGGTGAGAAGTATGTAACTTGAAATAAAGAAACTATTCATCATACATCAAAAACAACAGTGGTGGATTGGGTGTAATGCAGATGAGAAGTATGTATCTTGAAATAAAGAAACTATTCATCATACATCAAGAACAACAGTGGTGGACTGGGTGTAATGCAGGTGAGAAGTATGTATCTTGAAATAAAGAAACTATTCATCACACATCAAGAACAACAGTGGTGGACTGGGTGTAATGCAGGTGAGAAGTATGTATCTTGAAATAAAGAAACTATTCATCATACATCAAAAACAACAGTGGTGGATTGGGTGTAATGCAGGTGAGAAGTATGTATCTTGAAATAAAGAAACTATTCATCATACATCAAAAACAACAGTGGTGGATTGGGTGTAATGCAGATGAGAAGTATGTATCTTGAAATAAAGAAACTATTCATCATACATCAAGAACAACAGTGGTGGATTGGGTGTAATGCAGGTGAGAAGTATGTATCTTGAAATAAAGAAACTATTCATCATAAATCAAGAACAACAGTGGTGGATTGGGTGTAATGCAGGTGAGAAGTATGTAACTTGAAATAAAGAAACTATTCATCATACATCAAGAACAACAGTGGTGGATTGGGTGTAATGCAGGTGAGAAGTATGTAACTTGAAATAAAGAAACTATTCATCATACATCAAAAACAACAGTGGTGGACTGGGTGTAATGCAGGTGAGAAGTATGTATCTTGAAATAAAGAAACTATTCATCATAAATCAAGAACAACAGTGGTGGATTGGGTGTAATGCAGGTGAGAAGTATGTAACTTGAAATAAAGAAACTATTCATCATACATCAAAAACAACAGTGGTGGACTGGGTGTAATGCAGGTGAGAAGTATGTATCTTGAAATAAAGAAACTATTCATCATACATCAAAAACAGTGGTGGACTGGGTGTAATGCAGATGAGAAGTATGTATCTTGAAATAAAGAAACTATTCATCATACATCAAGAACAACAGTGGTGGACTGGGTGTAATGCAGGTGAGAAGTATGTATCTTGAAATAAAGAAACTATTCATCATACATCAAAAACAGTGGTGGACTGGGTGTAATGCAGATGAGAAGTATGTATCTTGAAATAAAGAAACTATTCATCATACATCAAGAACAACAGTGGTGGACTGGGTGTAATGCAGGTGAGAAGTATGTATCTTGAAATAAAGAAACTATTCATCATACATCAAAAACAACAGTGGTGGATTGGGTGTAATGCAGGTGAGAAGTATGTAACTTGAAATAAAGAAACTATTCATCATACATCAAGAACAACAGTGGTGGACTGGGTGTAATGCAGGTGAGAAGTATGTAACTTGAAATAAAGAAACTATTCATCATACATCAAAAACAACAGTGGTGGACTGGGTGTAATGCAGGTGAGAAGTATGTAACTTGAAATAAAGAAACTATTCATCATACATCAAAAACAACAGTGGTGGACTGGGTGTAATGCAGGTGAGAAGTATGTATCTTGAAATAAAGAAACTATTCATCATACATCAAAAACAACAGTGGTGGACTGGGTGTAATGCAGGTGAGAAGTATGTATCTTGAAATAAAGAAACTATTCATCATACATCAAAAACAACAGTGGTGGACTGGGTGTAATGCAGGTGAGAAGTATGTAACTTGAAATAAAGAAACTATTCATCATACATCAAGAACAACAGTGGTGGACTGGGTGTAATGCAGGTGAGAAGTATGTATCTTGAAATAAAGAAACTATTCATCATACATCAAAACCAACAGTGGTGGATTGGGTGTAATGCAGGTGAGAAGTATGTATCTTGAAATAAAGAAACTATTCATCATACATCAAAAACAACAGTGGTGGACTGGGTGTAATGCAGATGAAAAGTATGTATCTTGAAATAAAGAAGTTTAAGAATGACATTTCAATATTTATGTTTTGACAAAAATGTTATGTTCAAATGAATTTTCTATATTTTAAAATCTAATTTCTCAAAAACACAAAGACTCACCTCATTTTGACAATATTGTTCTAACAGAAGTTTAGCAAATAGCAATAAATCTTTGATTAATATGTTGCTGTGTGTTCTTTCATTGAGCAAGTTATTTTACAATATTTGATAAAAATAAAGCCAGCACAGTCCACTCCATAATGATTAATGTATTACTAACTGCTTTATGTTACTGTTCCTTGTAAACAGTTGCAGGCTTAAGCTTACAAGCAATGTTTTAATTTCAACAAACATCCACTGGCTAATAGTAATATGACTATCATACAAATAAACCTGTATAATTTCATTAATAATTGAAACAGTAACTATCATTCATCTGAATATTTAATTACATTTTGAATCATCAAATCAACTAAATATTTCAATAAGTGTTTGATATTCTACTTCCTCAATCAACTAACAACTAAATATTTCAATAAGTGTTTGATATTCTACTTCCTCAATCAATGGACTTAATGCTTCACTGATTCTCACATTTATAATGCAACCTCGTTTCTGAACCTTTTGCAAAATTTATCAATCACTAATATTAAAAACACTGTAGGAATATTTTTATAAATTATTTAATTTAAACGTTATAGGTACTCTGGTTAAAATCTAAGTTAAAACACTGAAAATACAGCTTTTTACAAAATTTTCTACAAATGTCACTATAATAAAAAACAACATAATTCTCTGTCAGGAGATAAGTGTAATAGTTTCAAAATGAGACCCAAAGCTCAAGTGCTTTCAAAGAGTTGACTATTCTTCTTCAGGAGAATAAAGGGTTATGTTTAATGAGTGTGATGAAATATACAGTCTCACATGTGTAAGAGGTTATAAACAAAACACTACCACCCAACAAGATGAGAAAAATATACCATGTACATCTGCCCTGAAACAATAACCTAAAACCAATTCTTCTCATGTTCTACTAGTTATTACCTAGCACCCAAAACTGAAGAATCTATACCAGATACTAAAGAAATCTTTAAACTTAATGATCAATTAATATCTATTTTTAGGAAAGTTTCTGTAATTTCTTTCAGAAAGAATAAAACTTTCCATTCATATTTAGTTCATGCTAAAAGTAAACTCTAAACCGACACCAGGTGGAAGTGAACTTTGCAATAAGAAGCGACGTTAAACTTGTAAGTTTCAACAATAAAAACACAAACAAAACACTTTAATGTGCTTAGACACTCTCTTGAAGACATTAAACTTATGGGTTTAGAGACAAATTTTACATGTAACCGAAACAGGGAAATTAAAGAAGCTTATTGGATAGCACTGTTAAATACTGTAAGTAAACTTGTAAGTTTCAACAATAAAAACACAAACAAAACACTTTAATGTGCTTAGACACTCTCTTGAAGACATTAAACTTATGGGTTTAGAGACAAATTTTACATCTAACCGAAACAGGGATATTAAAGAAGCTTATTGGATAGCACTGTTAAATACTGTAACACCAAGCTTACTGGATAGCACTGTTAAATACTGTAACACCACATGATATCAATGTCAGGGTTGTTGACCTTTTCAAGTCTCTCAATAGATTTCCAAAACTAAATTCATGATTACACTTACTTCACATTACTAGTGTTATTCTTCCTTATATATACATTGATTTGATTTCATATATATTGAGCTACATTATTATTTTCTGTGTTATTCTGAGTAAATCCTGTAATGTAGAAAACACATCTGCACTAGTACTGACCATAAGTAACCTAGAGATGTATTACAAGTAGTTTAAGCTGGAATAAGTCCTGTTAATGTAGAGGGAGACATACATGTACTAGTCTTGACCATAAGTAACACAGGGTTAGATTAAGTGTAGTTTACACTTAAATAAATCCTGTTCATGTCAAGGGAGACATACCTGTACTAGTCCTGACCATAAGTAACACAGGGTTAGATTAAGTGTAGTTTACACTTAAATAAATCCTGTTCATGTCAAGGGAGACATACCTGTACTAGTTCTGACCATAAGTAACATATGGTTGGATTCAGTGTAGCTTACACTTGAATAAATTCTGTTCATATAGAGGGAGACACACATCCTGACCATAAGCAACCTAGGTATGGATTATGTGTGGTTTGCAGCTGGGTAAATTATGTTTGTGTAGAGGAAGACACATCTGCCCTAGTCTTGATCCTAAGTAACCTGAGGGATGGAATAAGTGTAGTTTACAGTTCAGTAAATCCTGTACACGTAGCAGATATAACAACGTATTAACTATAGTTATAATTGATATATCTGAACTAGTTCTGACAATAAGTAACCAACTGAAGAATAAGGATGGTTAAATCTAGTTCATGTAAGGAAAAACACTTGTACTGACCATAAGTAACTTGATGAATAAGTGTAACTTGCAACAGGGTAGATCATGTTCATGTGGGAAAATACATTTTTACATTACTTAAGTAATCTGTGAGTGAATTAAGTATGGCTTAAGTTAAATATACCTTGTTCATGTTTAAAATTTGACTTAGGCACAAACAATGTCATAAAATTCTAAAAAATCTATCTGAATAAAAATATAGCCATTTTTAATATGAAATCTCTGAGTTAATCAGAGCTACTTGCAGTGTGAGTACAATCTCCACAAAATCTGAAATTGCACAAATACGTTACAGAGACAGGTATAGTTTAATCTGCTGGGTACTTTTATGTGGTTGAAAGTTTGAAGGGTGTGTTCAAGAGAAGAGTTCTTCTAGTGCTTATCTCTGAGTGACAGCTACTCTACCCCAACCAAACATAAGCTTCTCACCATCAATGTTTATTGCCCTTCAACAACTGTCCCTTCTCACGTTCCTCTTTCTGATTAGGAACTTGTGGAAACTTCTTGAAAATACTTAACATATAAATGTCATTCTTTGCTTCTGGCATTAATTTGTTTTGACATCTTTGCCAAGGTAAAGCCTTCTTTGATGACTTTAACAGCTTAATTTTGTAGTAATGGGTAAAACACCACATCTCCTGTACTGGTAACATTCTGAGCATTTAGCAACCTTGAACTTACATATCAGTTTAAAACTGAAGAATGAAGGTTAAAATAACTTGTCATTTTGGAAGGAAAGTTGTCTGTTCTCAGTGAAATTGCATGAAATTAACTGCTAACTTGGAGTCAATTTTTAGCAAAAATTCATTCACACCAACCACACCAAACTCACTTTTTACTTCAGGATTACTCTAAACCATGTAATTTATTGTAAAATAAGCTGCATCCTGAGATATGACAAATTATTTGATTAATCAGATGGAGAGCAGTTTGACAAATGTACTCTTGTTAAGTTAGAGAACACATGTTAAGTTATAGCATAACACTCGTATATTAACAAGTGTTGCTGTGTTTGACTCTAAATTACTAAATATTTAAAAAAGAAGTATTTATTTGAAATGTATCTGAATAATAGTAAAAAACACATTTGGAATATTATGCTCTCACCAAAAATATATGTTTTAAAAATTTTATACAGATTTAAATCATCCTTTAACCTTACCCCATATTAGCTTCAGGAATTATGTCATCAAAAACAACATATACCATAGCACCTGCAGCAAATGCTAAGGCATATGGCAAGAGTGGTTCTGCTATACTAACAGCCACAACACCTAGTAGACCTGCAACTGGTTCTACAATCCCACTCAGCTGGCCATACCTACAAGAAAAATATAACAATAATAGAAAAGCTTCTTATGTGTATGGTTTGAAACTTAACAGTAAATATTTTGTTTAAATAGGAAGAGTATGAAAGAAGTTATAATATATTAAAAACTCAAAAAAGGAGAAAAATCACAAATTTTCAACCACACACTTAATTTACTTAGAGGGTATCTTATAGACTAGTTATATTTTTCAGAATGAAATATGAAAGACTATCTGTGAAATGAGACTGTTCAACTTTACCAGTTAATTCATTAAATTTAAAGTAGGAAAAATGAAAATACATAATAATTTAAATTATAAACCTACTTAAAAAAATGTGTGCTATTTACAGAGATACATTTCTTGTCTTTTGACTATACTATACAATAATAAAACATACGTTATTCTAACATAAATTTAGCTCCTGTGTAGATAGAACAGTACTTTACTATAATAAAACATACATGTTATTCTAACGTAAATCCAGTTCCCATCTAGTGTTGCAACAAAATTATGATCTGCTGAGTTTTGATTGAATGTACATGGGTTTTATGCATACAACAATACAATTGGTTTGTGTAATATTTCATGCAATATTCTTTCCAGATTTAATCTCATACTATTTACTTTTTATACATTCTTGGTGGGGAATGCCCCTAGACCTCCATAGTATTAGTATGCAAATTGTGCTTTGCAAAATATGTGTTACCGTTTGATTTCACAAATTAGAATTCCTCTTTCAAATAGTCTGCATACGAGCCCGATTGATTTCCTCTCTTCTGTATATTTCAGTTTTCACACTATTGATAGAATTCATGTTTCAACATTATAGGATCTAATATTCCCTTAACTTCTAGATGGCTTCACTAGTAGTTTATCTGCAACTTTGATGGATGAAGCTCTATTGTCAACAGCAGATCTTCCTTCAGAAATATACATTTGCTTTGCCTTAGCCTGATCCTCATCTCATAAGATATCTATAAACTGGTCATGTGCTAAAGAATCCATCATTATGTGAGTAGAATCAAGTTAAGATAACTGAACAAAACCCTTTATAAATATTTCTCTAGTTTAGCTCAAATCTCTTCTTCCTTCCATACTCCTGATAACAAGAAACCCACTTGAAATAAAAATGTATCAAACAACAGCTGGTATGGGTATTAACACTTTTACTGATAAGCAGAGAACAACACTGTTCTTTGTTTGTCAATAAAAGTGTTAGTACTCATACCAATGTTCTGATATACATTTTCCTCCATATTTTGTTCCATAACTTTGGTCTCGATACTTTTTTCTAGTACAACACTGCATCTGTTAGATAAGGTGGTTACCAATACTTCATAGGTTTTTGTGGCTCTCAGCTGGAAGGTTACTTAATATTATCAGATTTGGTCCTTTTAAATAGGCTGCAAGATAGATGGCTTGTTGTTCACTATTCCACCGATCTATTCTGGGAACAATTTCAAATTAAGCCTAGTATGGCTCCCAGTAAACTGTGTTGGCCCATACTGAACTGGCTAGCTAAGTTCTGGAATTGCTTACTCCATAGCTGAAGTAGCCCAGAAAGGTTCTTCAGTATCAAATAGCACAGCAGTAGCGATAATAGTAATGATCAAACGATCTCCTCTTCCATATTTGTTCATGAATGATGTTATCAGTTGGAACTCTTGAACTTACAGAAAGAGGTGTGGCTGGTTTAATTGTTGCTTTTAATAATTTATTTACTAGATTTTATTGTATTGCCACCAATGATTTCTACCTCATTTACGTGTTTCTTCAGTTAACATTTAACTTTGTTAATTTTGTCATTATAACCTTGCTATACTTACTTACTTACTCGCTGTACTTACTCAATTTTGTTACTACAGCCTTTTCATACTTATTTCATGTTATTTATCTGTACATTTTCTAGTCTACCATTAATATTATCTTTGGACTTTTTTATTCCTATCTTATATTTATTTCATCTCTTGATATCATTTTGTTTCTTGTCACATTCCTCTTGGTCCTCTCTTAATTTTATGCAAATTTCTCTTTGTAATATTTTCACCAAAACAAGTAATAATTAACTCTTTGACCTCATGGTGGTCATCTTCACTGTTGAAATTCAACTTGTAATACATTCAAAGTTCTATTTTATTTTCATCAAAATAACATCACTTCTGATACCAATATTTGAAAATTGTTCATATGTTAGCATGAACTTTAATATTATCTGGTGAAAATAATTCAATATTTAGTCGAGATAAGAATAACAGGTGAGTTTTGATTCCTTCTTAACATTTCTTTGCAGGTTTTTAACTTGGCTGTATTGTCTCTGTTTACAGCCACAATACTTTCACTACATATTAACATTTCTTTACAAGTGTGTACATTTTTAACTCGGCTGTATTGTCTCTATTTACAGCCACAATACTTTCACTACATATTAACATTTCTTTACAAGTGTGTACATTTTTAACTCGGCTGTATTGTCTCTATTTACAGCCACAATACTTTCACTACATATTAACATTTCTTTACAAGTGTGTACATTTTTAACTTTGCTGTATCGCCTCTGTTTACAGCCACAATACTTTCACTACATATTAACATTTCTTTACAAGTGTGTACATTTTTAACTTGGCTGTATTGTCTCTGTTTACAGCCACAATACTTTCACTACATCTTAACATTTCTTTACAAGTGTGTACATTTTTAACTTGACTGTATTGCCTCTGTTTACAGCCACAATACTTTCACTACATATTAACGTTTCTTTACAAGTCTGTACGTTTTTAACTTGATTGTATTGTCTCTGTTTACAGCCACAATACTTTCACTACATATTAACATTTCTTTACAAGTGTGTACATTTCTAACTTGGCTGTATTGCCTCTGTTTACAGCCACAATACTTTCACTACATATTAACATTTCTTTACAAGTGTGTACATTTCTAACTTGGCTGTATTGCCTCTGTTTACAGCCACAATACTTTCACTACATATTAACATTTCTTTACAAGTGTGTACATTTTTAACTCGGCTGTATTGTCTCTGTTTACAGCCACAATACTTTCACTACATATTAACATTTCTTTACAAGTGTGTACATTTTTAACTTGGCTGTATTGCCTCTGTTTACAGCCACAATACTTTCACTACATATTAACATTTCTTAACTAAAACTAAACTAAACTAACGTGGCAGGGGTTCAGTTTAGAGAGAGAGAAATCCGAAGAGTTCTCTCTCCAACTGGGGTGTTCAGGAACTTTGTAGTTCCTCTTCGTCCCCTTTCGTGAATTGTTATTAGGATTAAGTGGTGGTTTTTTTTATTATTATTATTTTAATAAATTAATTATCGTTATTATTCTTGACTTTTTGGGTGGGGAATGTCTCACTAAATGGTCTTTTGGGTGGAGGCAAAGGTAGCAGTGGAAAGAAGGAAAGGTCGGGACCTGTCTCGAAAAGAAAAAGTTGGGTAGATGTGAACATGAATGTAATTCATTCAAGTTCAGATCAAATCAAACGCCCGATTCTGGGTCTGGCAAAAGGTTGCCTGGGCTGGGATCTAGAAATCAATGCCTGAAGATTTTGATGTGGGGAAGCGGGAGTACCCGAGAAAACCCACTTTCACACGACAGGCCGAAAGTTTTGCCTGTCGTGTGCCCTGTACCTGAAAAAAAGGAATTCATGTTAATAACATAGTTTTATGTATTTAGACTCTTTGTTGAGTGGATTGTGATTCTTGAAATATGTTGTATGGTGATATGTATTTTGTTGGTGCACTTGATAATTTGTGTAGTGATGCCGTTAGTTTGTTTCTGTTTTCTGCTTTTGATAATATTTCATAGAAAGTTCTGTTATTCTATCTCTTATAGTTGGTAAATTACTAATTTGGTGTAGATAATTTGTTGGTGTAAAAGATGGTAAACTGAATGCGGATTTTAATATTTTGTTTTGTTGCACTTGGATTTTTTTGGAGTGTGTTGTTTGACATGTTGTATGTTACTTGACATCCATTACTCTATTAGTGGGCCGGATGTAAGCCTTGTATATTTGTATAATGGTGTTGGTGCGCATTTTGATTGTTTACCAGTTATAGTCTTTAGATATGAAATCCTTTTCTTATTGATGAGTGTATATTGTTTATGTGTTTTTCCATGTTAGTTTTGTGTGAAAGTGGCGCCAAGGAATGTGATGTTTTTGCTCATGTTGATGGTTGTGTTTCCAAGTGATAGATTTATTTTTTCTAGATTTTTTCTTTGCTTCTTTAGTTTTCTATAGAAGGTGATTGCTTGTGTTTTTGTCGGATTTAACACGACCCTCCACTTGTTGCTCCATGTTGAGGCGATGTTTAGTGATTCTTGTACGCGAGACATGGCCATTACTGGGTTTCTGGAGGTGCTCCAGATTGCGATGTCATCTGCGTATTGTGAATTGTGTGTGTATGTTAGATTTGGAAAAGGTATGTCACTGACGAAAATTATGTAAAGAAGTGGAGAGAGGACTGATCCTTGGGGCACTCCTGCCGTTATATTAAACAATTTTAACATTTCTTTACAAGTGTGTACATTTTTAACTTGGCTGTATTGCCTCTGTTTACAGCCACAATACTTTCACTACATATTAACATTTCTTTACAAGTTTGTACATTTTTAACTTGGCTGTATGCATATGTTTACAGCCACAATACTTTCACTACATGAACATAAACACTGAATTATTTATACAAAGTAACTCAATGTGTTAACAGCTTAGAGATATCCAAAACGGCAGATATTGAGTGATTCACTTTAATGGCTAGAAAACAACTATTTTGTTTTTATACATCTTATCAACTGACTGTACTTACAATCTAGTACATTTAATAGATGTTTCACAAAATCTCTCATTTGCAACATTCCTAAGTATCCTAAGACTAACTCTGTGATAGTAACATTTACATTACAATATCAGAAAGATGTACAATGCAACTGAGCACGGACAATTTCAGAAGGCCACAATGCTTTAGTTAGTACATACAATATAAAAAGCAAAGTGTAATGCTTTTACATAAATAATAGTTTGAAACAGCAAATGTTTTTTTTTGGTTTCCACAATAATTTATTTTACACTGATCTACAATCTCAAATGTATTAATTATGTTTTAAAGCTTCATAATGCATTATATTAAAGATCAAAGAGCAAAACATTGTAATGTTTATTACAATACAGTATGGCTTCTTAATTGTGTTAATGCATAAAACTGTTTGTTAAATAAATCAATAAGAAGCAATAGATCTATTTGTAGACTTTTGTTTCAGTGTTTTATTGAGTTATATTACCTACTAAAACTGAAATATTATGCTATTTAGTTTGCAGTAACACAAATGGTACTAAAAGGTGACCTTGAGATTGTATTATCATGTGCCCAAGGCCAGATTATCTATTAGGCACAATAGGCACAGTGCCTAGGGCCTATGAAAATCTGAGGGCTTACAAAAACTATGGGTTCATGAAAATTTTCTTTAAAAGTTAATCTTAGAGGGCCAAAAAATAATAAACATAAAACACATATTTTACTGTAAAAACTTCATGACATCTTCAAGTTATGATATACTTTTCTGACTTATGTCAATACCAATGTCTTTTTAATATAGAAGTCACCTTCCAACATCACATATGGTCATCTTTGCTCCCAGAAAATGTTTTACTGGTATTTTCCCCTCCATATATTCTTTATAATCCAAATGTGTTTTGTATTAGCCATGCATTACACATAGAATACACATCAAGTTGTTCAAAAATATATACCATGCATTACACACAGAATACACATCAAGTTGTTCAAAAATATATCATGTCAATACCAAAAACTTTTCCAATAAGAAATTCCTGCTCCATGCAAAGGCAAACTCACGGCAAGGCCTTCTGGGAAGTTCTGAATGCCAATTCCTATGGCTAGATTTCTGCAAATAAATAAATTATCTATAAGTTAAATTTGTTTCACTCTGAATAACTGCTATAGGTAGCTCACTGAAACATTATATAAAACAAGGAGGTTAAAGGTTAAAGTTCAGTTATCTTACAACTAACAATGAGAACAGAAGACATATTTCAGTGAAAATATGAACAATGAATTATTTTTTCAAGTATGCAAATAAAAGACTAAAACATTAGTTCCAGCTATCACATAAGTGTTTGTTCATAGCAAATTGAGCAAAGGCTTCTATTATAAGCAAGAACACTTTACAAAATGTATATAAATAACTTAGAATATTTAAAAACTGAACATGATAACAATTAACATCTATATAACTCAATGAAAAAACAGAGCTGTATTTAACTACCAGATTTTAAAAACTTGTACTTCAATGATTTTCTGGAAAATGCTATAACCAGAAAGATAAACTAGAGAGATACTCAGTAAAGAGCATACTATCTCCATGCAACATTGGTCATATTTGGGACTCAAAAAAATATGAAAATGTGTCTTTTTATTTGTTAACATGGCCCATTTTTGGCAGGACAATGTAGAATAATATTATATGCAAGTCCACCAAGTTTTGTCAAAATGCAATAATTTTTGACTGAATTACAGAACAAAAATTGTGTGAAAAAGCAGTCTTGAATTAACAGATAAAGATTTTTTAAAATTTTTCATGACCTTGTGACCTTAAACTTAGACCCTCCCAAACTAATTATTTCTAAGTTAGATCATAGTTCAAATTTATACTATCTTTTGTTCAAATCCATTTAGTCCTTTTCAAGAAATCTTGAAAGGGATAAAATATCACAAACTTGAGACAAAAAATAAATGAAGACCATGTTAAGCCTAGTTCATTGTTCAGCCTGTAATTGAGAAGGAACATCAAATACTGGAGGCAGAAAAATATTATCAATATTCTTGTTAGTCTGAAAAGTTTCAGCAGACACAACAGGAACCTGGGCAATGTCTGGGAACAAATATTTACCTGAATAGAGTTCAATCTCCCAACGTACAAAAGCAGAGAGATTCATCATCAGGTTGCTCACACCACATTGGTCATTGGTGTGGCACCCGAAATAGAACATGAACTTCAGAATTCATAACTAAAAAAAAATTTTCACAAACTGTTGAATGCAGAAATATAGTGGTAAGAACGAAATGGTGTAAAATAAAGTAAACTGAAAAAGGAACCACTTTGTGTTAGTCACACAGCAAAAACTAAGCACACTAAGGAAGATTTCTGAATTCAAACACTGTCAAACAAGAAGCGAAGGTTTGATAGAAGGGAAAGTTACATTCATCACGGAATATAGTAATTCCAACAGGAGGCAGGGACATAAGGCTTGGGGCATGTGTAAAGAAAATGTTATCACACAGAGTGCACAGTGGGGTGAAATGGTTAATTTTGTAAAAGAGATAACTACTGTATCAGAAACTCACAATGTTTCTCTACTGATTCAATCAAGTTGCAGTTCATGTAGATGATCTATTCCCAAATGTGGGAAGTTGTCATGTATATGACCTCAGCCATTCTGACCAAGCTTGTAATTACTGTGTAAATATAGTTCTGAACATACTAAGTGTATCATCACAAGAGTTGCAAGCTTTAGGTAAACATTACAAGTCTACTGTACAAAAAAAAAAGTACTTTTACAAAAGGTTTGTCTAAATTTTTACAGTTTTTACTTAGTCTGAGTAATGGGTGATTTTTATTGTAAGAATAAAAATATCTCTTTTCATATTACAGTTTGAATGATCTCTCAATCCTCTTAAATGAAGTTTTTTCTCTTATTTTCTCCATCCAATACTACTATGGAAAAAAATCCTCCAGAATAAAATATTAAAAGTGAAATAAAAAATGTGTTATTTTTAGATGACAAAAGACAATTACATTTATTTACTCTAAATGGCCTCAGGCTCTTTAAAAGTTTCTACATGTTTTCATTTCATTGTCTTATTGCTCTTTGAACCATAATTAATTGGCATAAAAAAGCAATAACTGACCTGGTGACAGCTTGGCACAAGACATAGTAAACATTGACTTACATTATGCAGTGCTTTTCCTTTCTACATTCCTTGAGAATAATTTATTATTATTTTTATTTAAAACAATTTTCATGAATAACCTAATAAATTTTAGTTACTTTTTAAAAAAAATATATAGCAAATAAAAATATGCACAAAACCATGAAAGTTTGCACTAACTTTATCTTTGAGGCCTTTGCACTTGTGGGCATCATATTTATTAAGCCTATTTTTCTCATTCTGATAGTTGTCCAAAATAATTCTTCTATCTTTTACATGTGCATTTTAAAACACAAAATATACAAATGCTGGTCTAAAATAATTAACAATTACCCAACTTTCATACTAACATATAAACAGGTTAAATTTCACTACTTCTCAAAGCAGCACTATCAGTCCAAACAGGAGAATTATTAGTCTTTACCACTAAAATAAAACAATCATGTGCTTTATGTAATGTAGAAATGGCTCTATATATTGGTTATAAACAATTTAAATAGCAATCTTAAAGAATTAAACATATAGGGTGTTCGGAAAATCACTGTGCACTTATATATTTATTAACAGACATGTTTCAATATAGAATACAGGAGGTAAATATGTATGACAATTATAAACAATGTTGAAAGTGACTCCCGTTGTCATCAATACAGGCCTGGATCCTTCTTATTTTGTTTCTAAACACCGCTATCAGTTGCTGGCTTGAAACAGACCGAATAAAATATGATTACCAAACTGCACAGTGACTTTCCAAACACCCTATATTTCTTTAAAGACAGAAAATTTGGAAGGGGTGTGTCAATTTGGGTTGAACAAATATGGTGATGTCTCAGAAAATCAAGAAGTTCAAATTTCATATTATGATTTGTCAACATGTGTTACTAACTAACTAAACAATCTGAAACCTAAGGGAAAAGTACAAACTTGATAACAGAGAAGCCACTAAATCATGCTCACTTTGAAAAATGTAGATTGAAAATATAAATATTTCCTTTATAAATGAAAATTTAGATAATATAAACATTTCAATTGTAATCTATGTCCTGATGTCAAGATTACTGGCATACATTCATAACAAAGTAGTTTAATTATGTTTAAAAAGTCACACAATATATACTTCTATACACTTTTATCCAGAAGGGTAAAGGGTCATGTAAATTACTTTTCTAAGATCTATTGAAAAGCAGTCTCTATCCTAACATATTAATAGATTCCTTATAAGATGAAAAAACTGGAGTAATGTAAGTTTTCAATATATGTTTATAAATTTAAGGAGATACATGTAATAATAATGTTTATAAATTTAAGGAGATACATGTAATAATAATGTTTATAAATTTAAGGAGATACATGTAATAATAATGTTTATAAATTTAAGGAGATACATGTAATAATAATGTTTATAAATTTAAGGAGATACATGTAATAATAATGTTTATAAATTTAAGGAGATACATGTAATAATAATGTTTATAAATTTAAGGAGATACATGTAATAATAATGTTTATAAATTTAAGGAGATACATGTAATAATAATGTTTATAAATTTAAAGAGATACATGTAATAATAATGTTTATAAATTTAAGGAGATACATGTAATAATAATGTTTATAAATTTAAGGAGATACATGTAATAATAATGTTTATAAATTTAAGGAGATACATGTAATAATAATGTTTCATAGTGGCATGAATGGGTAGTGAAAGAAAATATTACAAATCTATCTTCTGACAAGCTTATATCACCATCAGATACAAGTAATTTACATACACAGGAATTTATATATATAATATGGAATGTCCCCCAGTGGCACAGTGGTATGTCTGTGGATTCACACCGCTAAACACCAAGTTTGATACTCGTAGTTAGCAAAGAACAGATATAGCTCATTGTGTAGCTTTGTGCTTAATTCTAATCAAAGCAAACAAAAAAAAACAATATGAAATAAAGATGTCACATGACTGGAGACAGCTTACCAACTTAATAAAGCTATCTTGGTACCCTGGGATGTTAGTTTTGAGTGGGGTTATGTTGTTCAATTAAGACATCTTTCATTTATGAAATAACACACAACTAGCATCCTGGTTTCTACATCAGAAAAACTAGAAACCAGATCCATAGAATATAATAAAAAAAAAATCCTCCCATATTTACCACTACTGCAACACAACAACTCACAGAATATGTAAAAAAAAACAACTGATTTAAACTAATAACAAAACATCAACAGATGCAGAATAAAAAGAAGCAACATTACTGAACAACACTCTAGGATACCAAGCAGTTAAGCACTCTCCATACATGTGACCTCTTTACTTTATACTCTATACATACTCCTGTGTACATGTAAACCAACTGTACCTCATAGAGAAGCTTATACAAACACAGTTAATCTGTAATAAAACTTCTTTCACAACCCAATCGAGCCATTTCCACATTTTATTTTCTGAAGATGTGTTCCTTATAAAATTTTAATGCATGTAATAATAATGGAAGACATCTTTAAATACTATCCTACACACCATTTACCAGTTTTAACAACAAATCAGACAAAAAACAACAACTTTAGACACATTAAATTATCAATTCTAAACTCTGTATAAAATTAATATTATTCATTTCTTTATAAACATTCAAATCACAAAAACAATGTGTGCATACCTTGCATTCTCAAATGTAGCAAATTTGGTCTTATTAACAGCTCCAAAGCCTACACCAACTGCAAGACCTTCTGGATAAAATGAAAAATACATAGCTAAACTTTAGTTATAATTTATATATATGTTCCTAAAACATAAAATATATTAAATACACAAATATGTATGCAGAGATATCTAAAAAATACACAAATGTTTTGTTATTATTCAATTTCTTGAATACATCACATGACTTGTAAGTTAGTAGTCCTCTATCATTTTAACCTACGTTTTGACTGTAGTTTAGTTCTCTAATTCTAACTAACATAAAATGTTGCAATAAAAACACCAGTTGATGATAAATATTTTTAACAGAGATAACCTACAGATGTGTAACTTGTACAGAACAACAGATTCTGTAACAGAGATAAGCTACAGAAGTATAACTTGTACAGAACAACAGATTCTGTAACAGAAATAAGCTACAGATGTATAACTTGTACAGAACAACAGATTCTGTAACAGAGATAATCTACAGATGTATAACTTGTACAGAACAACAGATTCTGTAACAGAGATAATCTACAGATGTATAACTTGTACAGAACAACAGATTCTGTAACAGAGATAAGCTACAGATGTATAACTTGTACAGAACAACATATTCTGTAACAGAGATAAGCTACAGATGTATAACTTGTACAGAACAACATATTCTGTAACAGAGATAACCTACAGATATGTAACTTGTACAGAACAACAGATTCTGTAACAGAGATAAGCTACAGATGTATAACTTGTACAGAACAACATATTCTGTAACAGAGATAAGCTACAGATGTATAACTTGTACAGAACAACATATTCTGTAACAGAGATAAGCTACAGATGTATAACTTGTACAGAACAACATATTCTGTAACAGAGATAATCTACAGATGTATAACTTGTACAGAACAACAGATTCTGTAACAGAGATAATCTACAGATGTATAACTTGTACAGAACAACATATTCTGTAACAGAGATAAGCTACAGATGTATAACTTGTACAGAACAACAGATTCTGTTACCTGATTTTTTAAACTTTTAATGCACAGAAGTTCTTAGTTTGATATTCTAACTACAAAATATTATAAATCTTTCAGCAACGGAAAACACATTGAAATGTGTAATTGCACAATGACAAGAAAAATACTACTTAAACACAAAACAGTATTTAAAATAGATTAAATTAAAATAAACAAACTGTTTTCACTGCTACTTGATGTAATGACTCATGAAATGGATATACTAAGACATAACATTTTCACAAGAAATTTAAGACACAGTATGATGGTCAGTATGAAAAGTTGTTAAACCAACAAAAGATATATCATAAGACTAAGTTTCTGTGCATTTTATGCAGAAGAACAGTTTATACTTGAAGTAGTAAGATCAGAGAGTATGTTCAATATTGAAATATTTACTTGAATTGTAAATTATACATTTTAAGTTGTTGTTGTTGTTGTTTTTGAATTTCGCACAAAGCTACTCGAGGGCTATCTGTGCTAGCCGTCCTTAATTTAGCAGTGTAAGACGAGAGGGAAGGCAGCTAGTCATCACCACCCACCGCCAACTCTTGGGCTACTCTTTTACCAATGAATAATGGGATTGACCTTCACATTATAACGCCCCCACGGCTGAAAGTGCGAGCACGTTTGGTGCGACGGGGATGCGAACCCGCGACCCTCAGATTACGAGTCACATGCCTTAATGCGCTTGGTCATGCTGGGCCTATACATTTTAAGTATAACTAGATATTATTCTAATATTAGAATGTATGATTAAACACTGCAACAGCAGTATAACAACTAACACATTCTTGGCTTAAAAGGGCCTACATTACATATCATATGACTATTGTTTCAAAACATAAAACTTCAAAAGAAATACATGAATCTAACAGTAAATGCTGTAACCCATATCCAAGTTGTGACTTTTTACAAATATTTCTTTTATTCGCAATTTGTTTTAGAACAAAGTATTAAGAATCAATAAGCAACTAAACATAAACACTGCAAAATATATACTAAATCTTGTTTGTACATGTATAATGCTGATTTTGAATACCAAATGAAATATTTCACCCAAGTTTGTTTTTATGTTCAAAAATATATGTTTACACTAGAGAAATTTCAATTTTGAAGAAACCTGTTTTTTTTTAAGTTTCACTGTAAGAAGAATTATTGTAATATTAAATAGTAATAATTCTGAAACTAAATTTTAAAACAAACAGCAGTCTGAAAATAAAACATGACTGACTAATGAAGAGATGTATTTAAAACCAATAGCTAACTGAAAACAAAACACAACCAATGATGAGGCATTTCATAATACAAACAGCAGTCTCTAAACAAAACATGACTAAGGATGAGGTGTGTTGTGTTTTAAAACAAATAGGAGTCCATAAAAAAAAACATGACTAATGATGAGATGCATTTTAAAACAGAGTAGTATGAGAACAAAATGTAACTAATGATGAGATGTGTTTTAAAACAAATAGCAGTATGAGAACAAAACATGACTAGTGATGAGATGTGTTTTAAAACAGAGTAGTATGAGAACAAAATGTAACTACTGATGTGTTTTAAAACAAATAGGGTCTGAAAACAAAACATGATTAATGATGAGATGTGTTTTAAAACAAATAGCAGTATGAGAATAAAATGTGACTAGTGATGAGATGTGTTTTAATCAAATAGCAGTATGAGAATAAAATGTAACTAGTGATGAGATGTGTTTTAAAACAAATAGCAGTATAAGAATAAAATGTAACTAGTGATGAGATGTGTTTTAATCAAATAGCAGTATGAGAATAAAATGTCACTAGTGATGAGATGTGTTTTAAAACAAATAGCAGTATGAGAATAAAATGTGACTACTGATGAGATGTGTTTTAAAACAAATAGCAGTATGAGAATAAAATGTGACTACTGATGAGATGTGTTTTAAAACAAATAGCAGTATGAGAATAAAATATGACTAGTGATGAGATGTGTTTTAAAACAAATAGCAGTATGAGAATAAAATGTGACTAGTGATGAGATGTGTTTTAAAACAAATAGCAGTATCTGAATAAAATCTGACTAGTGATGAGATGTGTTTTAAAACAAATAGCAGTATGAGAATAAAATGTGACTAGTGACGAGATGTGTTTTAAAACAAATAACAGTATAAGAATAAAATGTGACTAGTGATGAGATGTGTTTTAAAACAAATAGCAGTATGAGAATAAAATGTGACTAGTGATGAGATGTGTTTTAAAACAAATAGCAGTATGAGAATAAAATGTGACTAGTGATGAGATGTGTTTTAAAACAAATAGCAGTATGAGAATAAAATGTGACTAGTGATGAGATGTGTTTTAAAACAAATAGCAGTATGAGAATAAAATGTGACTAGTGATGAGATGTGTTTTAATCAAATAGCAGTATGAGAATAAAATGTAACTAGTGATGAGATGTGTTTTAAAACAAATAGCAGTATAAGAATAAAATGTAACTAGTGATGAGATGTGTTTTAATCAAATAGCAGTATGAGAATAAAATGTCACTAGTGATGAGATGTGTTTTAAAACAAATAGCAGTATGAGAATAAAATGTGACTACTGATGAGATGTGTTTTAAAACAAATAGCAGTATGAGAATAAAATGTGACTAGTGACGAGATGTGTTTTAAAACAAATAACAGTATAAGAATAAAATGTGACTAGTGATGAGATGTGTTTTAAAACAAATAGCAGTATGAGAATAAAATGTGACTAGTGATGAGATGTGTTTTAAAACAAATAGCAGTATGAGAATAAAATGTGACTAGTGATGAGATGTGTTTTAAAACAAATAGCAGTATGAGAATAAAATGTGACTAGTGATGAGATGTGTTTTAAAACAAATAGCAGTATGAGAATAAAATGTGACTAGTGATGAGATGTGTTTTAAAACAAATAGCAGTATGAGAATAAAATGTGACTAGTGATGAGATGTGTTTTAAAACAAATAGCAGTATAAGAATAAAATGTGACTAGTGATGAGATGTGTTTTAAAACAAATAAGAGTCTGAAAACAAATAGCTATTTATTTTAATACCTATGAGTGTTTCAATTTGATGAATGTGACATATTGTAGGACAGGGGTTCCCAACCGGTGGGTTGCGACCCCCTAGGGGTCATGAAGCCTTGGCAGGGGAGTCGCATAGCCTTGTTAGAAGTAGCTTGGGATAACATTAATTTTATTTCATCAATTACATTTTCAAGTCGCGAGTGCCAAAAGGTTGGGAACCCCTGTTGTAGGATGTGTATTGCCTAATAGGATGTCCTGCCTATTCTCTAAATTTGTAGAAGATTCTTTAGAGTAAGATCAACAATATTTGTTTTACAAATATATTAGCATGTTTATGAACATTGTTGAATGTTCAAGAATCTCACCTTAAACTATATAAAGTAACATGCCAAGAGACAGATTATTACTGGTCAGCTACAGTCAGTATACTAGAAGCCTTGGAAACTATAATTGTGATTAACACTTATTAAACAGAAAACTACAGAATCTGACCAGAAACTTTTATAGATTGTGAACATTATAAACCATTTAACTTTGGTAAATAAACTTTGAACATTAGTGATTATAAGATACTTGCAGAATAAGAAATGTTTTAGTTTTAATTGTTTGAGTCTTTACAAAACAACTGAAGAACATATTACATGTATTAAATGCTACAAACAACTTAAGAAAAATGCTAATTAACTAAATATGGACACAAAGATGGTCAAACCAATGAGATTATCAAATATAGTTAGGAAGAAGGCAATGTAGTTTATATAGTTTAATTAGATGAACAGTTTAAATTCTAATATGAGGAAGAAGCTAGGGAAAGCAAAAGGAACTTCATGATATCAGAAACCACTGTGAAATAAAATAACAGTGTGTTCAAAATTGGAAGTAACAAGTGTAAGAATATATGTAAAAAGTAAATACAACTCAGAAGTTGAAGCTCAGAGTTGAAGTTGAATACATATGCATATTTCAGCAAATGAATAATAAAATATAATCCTGTTATATCAGAGTAAATCCATTCAGTATGCAGTTATGGTTTTTGTTATCAGAGGATCTATAAACTACCATTCAGAAGCGGAACATCACGTGCAAAAGTTATGGTAATAAACTGGGTAATTACAACTCTGCAGAAAGTTTATTACCATAACTTTAGCACGTGATGTTCCGCTTTTGATTGGTAGTTTATAGATCCTCTGATAACAAAAAAAAAACTGCATACTGAATGGATTTACTCTGACATAACAGGATTATATTTTATTATTCATTTGCTGAAATATGCATAGGTATTAATTTCTCAATGTATCAATAATGTTCTCAATTAATTAGAACAACATAAAGTACAAAAATGTCCAATTTTTTAACTAGGTTTAGATTAATCAATAACTTACTAGATATTGTTCAGATGTTAATATTTTATGAGAACTCATTATTGAACAAACCATTGTTGAGGGAAGTGATTTTGATGTAGATATATATTTTAATATGTTAAATTAAATGTATTGTGATGTGTTACTTAGTCTTCAATTAATTTCTTTATTATGAACATCTTGAACTGACTCCCAACTTTCATATTAATTTGAACTGTAAACATTACAGGAAGTGGAATAGGTTATTTAACACCAAACAAATACCATACATAAAAGTTTTGTAATAGAACAAAATTTTTACCAGGAATGTTATGAACAGTGATAGCCACAAGTAACAGGAATATCCTTTTCCAACTTCTTTCCAATTCTTTTTTTTGACATTCTGTATTTCTTTCTTGCAGGGTCCTGTGCTTCCTATTATTTAGTCCATCATGTTTCCTCACTTAAAAGTAGATAGAATGTAAAAACAATTTCAAAGCTACCATAAAAGTGACATACCAAATTCTTTGAAATTTATTATTTCAAGTTTTTGTTACATTTTTATCTTGTTTATATGATGTGCTTTTTTAGAAGTTAATAAATCTTTATATTTTCTTAACTTCTGATTTATAACTGTTGCATGTCCTAATAATGAATTCTTGATATGTTAATCCAACATTAAAATGTACAAACTATTACACGAGCTCCTTACTGGGATGAATATCTGAATTACTTTTTATATGTTTGAAAACAATTGTTAAGTTTCAAAGTTATTTTATAAAAGTAAAGCATTACATAATTTATTTGAGGCTCAGATAATAGTACTGAGAGTTAATAAACTTTATAAGAAGACGTGCTGGATAAATTTGTAGAGCTGTTTTATAAAAGTAACTTAGTACATAATTTATTTGCAGTTTATATAATACTGCTGAGAGTAAACTACACTTTAGAAGAACAATGATTTAGGAGTTGTGTTATCCTTGGAATTACTTCCGAAGTAGTGTCGATTTGATGGTTATGAAACTTTATTCTATACCACAATTTTCCTTACAAGAGTTTTCACAAGATTTGGGAAAATTTAATCTTAGACTACAATTCTATAGATATATTCTACAGATCTTTTGTTCTTCTTCAACTTGAAGATGTAAAACAGTCCTTATCAGGTATGTAATGGAATTGAATTCAGTTTCTTCGGTCATCTGTCATGAATATCGTGAAGCATGGATGGAAGTTTGAGACACCTTTAACTTTATCCACAATAAATTACGTGCACAGCCAAGGCTCAACACTAACTTTTTTGACAACTTGTCCTGAGGGTAACCTTTGTGAAATATTCGCTTGCCTGCACTTAGGAGCCACTGTCCCAAATAAAAACTGCAACAGACTGACAACAGACAGATATACCATTTCAGTAACTGACTTCAATAATAAAACACAAGTGTAACATAATAAGCATTATAATATCTGTAAATCTGAACACTTCAAAATACAACAATACTCAATAAAAACATCGAAACTTTCAGTAGTTACTCCACATACAATGATTATAAGCATCTTCATCAACAGGTAAGTGAGCATGTTAATTATCCTGGTAGACTACAAGTAGTCTAAAAGTGGAATAGTACTTCATAATACCTGTAAACAGTTGCTCTGATAAGTACACTGGTAAGCAGTAGGTAGACTAGACTTAGTCATCAAGGTAATCAGACCTCCTGGTATGAAGAGATTGAGCCCACCAGTACTCCACTGCTCTCCTGGAGTTAAACTCAGCCAATGTTGGACCATCTATTTCTATCCTCATAAGTATGAATAGCATGACTGGATCCAGACTGGTTCTCCAGTCATGCTCGATTTTCTTCGTAATGGAAAATCCCTCTTCGCAACATGCTGTATTCATTGGCAGTGTGAGAATGATTTCTGCCAAAAGACAAATTAGAGAATCTGTTGAAGAATTGAAGAAAAATCCAATTTCAGAAGTGATAAAAGTCCATGCCTCGAACATCGTCTCACCGCCAAGAGAATGCCTTTAGGTGAAGACACTCGTGTAATGCTGCAGCCTTATCATAGTCTACAACCTGAAGAGGTTGTTCAATATGAGCTGTCAGTGTTAATTTGATCTACCCCAAACACAGCAAGAGGTTCTTACGGTTCATAGAAAGGCCAGTCTCTTGGATCAAGCACCATGGCAACCTGCATTAGTTCCTTCTCCAGAAAAGGTCTAAATCTTTTCTGAGTATGATCTATGACTCTCTGCAATATGTTCTTTCACATTTTCAAACTGTTGAAGATCCTGCTCATGTTTGGTTAGCTCAATCTCTTGCCACTGATTGCCTTCACCAACATCTTGGATAAAGTGTCTTAGATTTTCTCCATTCATATGTTTGAAGCCCTCTCTTCAAACAAGACAGGATAAATTTGTGCTTTACCTTTGGCAAGCACAAAGGTATTCAGTGCATCAAGTGAGCCAGTTAGAGTAACCTGGTCACATTGGAAGCTTAAGCTCAGTAGTGAGGATTCATGCAAGATATTAAGCAGGAAATGCATATGCAGCAGAGTCTTGTATTTTTTCAAATCCTGTTGGTTTTGTTCTATCTCTCCCAACCATTGTAGCACTAGCATCTTTTGACTAAGCTGTATGGTCTAAATACATATATACAAAGTTGAAATTTCTTTTCATCAGAACTTCAAGTGCTCTATAGAGATGAGGAGCCATCTTGTCTTTAGGATGTTCACAGGTTTTAATGTTTTTTCTTCTAGAGCATCACTGACACTTTTTAGTTCCCTGCTTGTTTTGGCACTGAAATGATACTGTTTGTAAAGTACTAACAGAAGATCTTTTATGTCCGATAAAAACTTTTGTTCCTTCATTTATAGCATCCAACAGTCCCCTTTCAAATAGGTGGGCCACATACCATACCCCAACTAACCATGGCATTCCATCTCTAGTAAGAAGTGTGATTAGTCCATTTTCTGCTCCAGTATTGACAGAAGCACCATCAGTACCTATCCTGGTTGTCTTTCTTTACCAGTTCTCCACACCAACTGTCTCAAATGTTTTTTTCAACTGCTGTTTTTAATCCTGTGACAGTATCACTGGGTGGGGCTTGCAAGTCCAAAAATTTTGTAACATTTGCTCCCTCAACAAATCTCCTCTTCAATTACTCCAGAGTCTGTAGATCCATCCGATATGAAGTAAAACACTGCAGCATTGTTAAGGTCTGTACACAGATCTTTCATTATGATGTCATTAATACATTTGATAAAGTTCCTCGATGATTTGTAATTTATGTACATGCTTCCTTGCTACACTCCATTTATTTTCCATAACTTACATAAAGGCATAAAATGAGAAAACGGATGTTCTGTTACTACTGAGTAATAGGTGGCAGTGAAAAGTTTTTCCAGTTTCTCAAGCTGATGAGCATGTAAATTTCTCATGCATAAATCCATTGGCTGAACCTGTGGGTTAGCTTCAGCATTGGCAGCTTGAGCACACATAGTATGCCTTCCACTTATTTCCTGGGCTTTGATCAATTATAGACGAAGGTTACTGGTACCTTTTACAAAGACACTATTTCCCTGGCATATGTTTTTGTGGCTTTCACATGCCTTGCAAAACATTTCATTAGTTTCTTGATCAAACCAAGGGAATGCTTTTTCCCATTTTGGCAGGTAACTTCAAGATTGCTTCTCCAAGTCATACTTTTTATTGTGTTCTGCCAAAGGCATTGAGTTACCCACCTGACTGCTTGATCTTGCTGCCTCAGGAATGGTCTCACTATAGCCACTGACACTAGTGGTGGTGCCTGCTTTTCTCTCAACTTTTTCATCCTTCTCAGTCCTAACATCTTCACTACAGACTTCCTTTCACTTTGTACAACTATTGTCTTTACTAATATCACTTTCTGCATTCAATTCTAAACTCTCATCATGAGATTTCCTTCACTTTTCGATATATTTCAACAAAGCCATATTCTTTGGTAAAACCACACATTAACTGCAGACAACAAGATGCATGGAGTTATTGGGCATTGTAAATTATATGGAGACAACCAGATATTGGAGAGAGGGTGTCTGTTCACAAAAATTGCTGGCCCTGAAACCCGTGACACAGAAACTACTGAACAAGGCTGTTCAATTTAGTTTACACATGGACCTTGTAATTTATATGTTACAACATGTGTCACAGGTGCAGCAGGGAGAGGATGTCTGATGAGAGAAATCGTGGCTTGTTTGCCCAACTTTCAGTTTCATTACAGACTGTTATCACCCATTATCGGAAAAAACATCCATTAAAAATGACCAATAAAACAATTATTTATACACAAAATATCACTTGTCCGATCAGGAAATAGGCATAGCAAGGACTGTTGCCCGCAGGTAACATTTACATGCCCCTGGACGTTGGGCAGTTGTTAATTTCAAGCCCTGACAGTTTTGTCAAAATGAATTTTAGCAGCACTGTATTCTTCTGTAACAACAATCAATAATTTGACGATAAAATTAAAGCTGATGCTTTCCAAAACACTCTACTCTGAAAACGTTTCTGACTATTGAGAGTTCCTCCCTTCTAAAAGTGCTACATCCCTTGGTCTGCACTGTTTGACAGTTTTACAATATATTACATGTACTGAAAATGGTTGTCTTCAGCTGTAAGTCTACTCCATGACAATGGTTGATAATTTACAGTGAACCAAGACTATAGTGATATGCTACAACATTATTATACAACTTATTATAAAGTGCAACTAACCCTCTGGAATAAACATATTAATTTCAAACTGGCAAGAATCAGTATCAGATTGGATATTCAAGTAGCACTTCATTGAAATACAGACATTTTGTTATACATACTACACGTGAAACAAAACGATGAATGTTTTCATTCTATTCAGAGAGGGATACCTAGGTGTACAGATGAGTGTTACAAAATACCACAGTGTATCTTATTACATAGTACAAGTGATTCACAGTATGTAGCCTTCAATATAATACATAACTGACCAAAATAAATGACAGTCCTACATGTAATCAATAGTATGTAACCTTTGACTGCAATTATAAGATTAACCTGCTCTGACAGGTTCTCTGCATATAACTAATGCTGTGTAACTACTACTGTATTGAATCAACATAATTACTCAACTTACCAAAGTATACTATTTTAATGTTCTATCTTACACAGTTTTACCTTACATGCTAAGTTGGTTATTTATGTTTATTTTTTAACAGTTTTTAACCAAATTAAACAATGTTCTGTGGTACTTTTCTTGAAGGAAATAATACTGACCTCTTTCTACTGGTGCAGATGATGACTTGATTTTATACAAATTACCTTTACAACCACTAGAAACTGGAGCTGCTGGATAAGGAGCTTCTTTTTTAAGTTTACTCTCCGAATGCAGGGCAAGAGTAATACCTGGAGAGTGAATTCCCTGTAAATACAATCAATACAACAGTGATGAGTCCGAGAAAATAGAGACTACTTGTTTTATAACAATATAAACAAATACATACACAAATCTAATCCACTAATTTACTATTACTATAGATGCATTTCATATTTAACAATATGCTTGTACAAGCCTAAACTCTCCAATACAATATTCAATTTCAAATAGAAAAAAATGTGACTCAAACTTTTGATTACACATAAAAAAAAACTATTCCTATTGATTACTTCCTTCTACATGCAAAATAAACTGTCATGCAGACCACAAGCCTTTGTCCCTCCTCTACAAATTGATTGATTCCAATGCATTTCTCATACAAATTATCATACGTCAACCCCCCACCAACATGACACCCTAATACAATACTATCAAACCATCACTTCGAGTTTTGGAAAAAGATGGAAGTACTGTTTTTCAGTGAAGAAGAAGGGTGGGAAGTGTTAGATAAGTATCTATCATAAATATATTTATAACTTCTACGGTATGTTACCTCAACTCACATAAACGTTTAGAATTCCCCCACTGAATAGGTAAAGGGACTAGTGAAAGGGAGAGAAAGAAGAATCGTTCAAGTGTCTGAAGGACACTCACTAAGATGAGACAGTTAGATCAAAAGATCTGATGTGGGGATCATACTGGTGGCAAGTCAAAACTCAGACACCAGGAATCAACAATCATGTAGGGGTGGAAAGATGATCATACTGGTGGCAAGTCAAAACTCAGATACCAGGAATCAACATTCATGTGGGGGTGGAAAGAGAATCATACTGGTGGCAAGTCAAAACTCAGACACCAGGAATCAACATTCATGTGGGGGTAGAAAGAGGATCATACTGGTGGCAAGTCAAATACAAGTCAAAACTCAGACATCAGGAATCAACATTCATGTAGGGGTGGAAAGATGATCATACTGGTGGCAAGTCAAAACTCAGACACCAGGAATCAACATTCATGTGGGGGTAGAAAGAGGATCATACTGGTGGCAAGTCAAATACAAGTCAAAACTCAGACATCAGGAATCAACATTTATGTGGGGGTGGAAAGAGGATGATACTGGTGGCAAGTCAAAACTCAGACACCAGGAATCAACATTCATGTGGGGGTAGAAAGAGGATCATACTGGTGGCAAGTCAAATACAAGTCAAAACTCAGACATCAGGAATCAACATTCATGTAGGGGTGGAAAGATGATCATACTGGTGGCAAGTCAAAATTCAGACACCAGGAATCAACATTCATGTGGGGGTAGAAAGAGGATCATACTGGTGGCAAGTCAAATACAAGTCAAAACTCAGACATCAGGAATCAACATTTATGTGGGGGTGGAAAGAGGATGATACTGGTGGCAAGTCAAAACTCAGACACCAGGAATCAACATTCATGTGGGGGTAGAAAGAGGATCATACTGGTGGCAAGTCAAATACAAGTCAAAACTCAGACACCAGGAATCAACATTC
This sequence comes from Tachypleus tridentatus, assembly GCF_004210375.1. Classification (NCBI taxonomy): domain Eukaryota; kingdom Metazoa; phylum Arthropoda; class Merostomata; order Xiphosura; family Limulidae; genus Tachypleus; species Tachypleus tridentatus. The sequence continues at coordinate 273,872,541 of NC_134837.1, forward strand.
ATGTGGGGGTAGAAAGAGGATCACACTGGTGGCAAGTCAAATACAAGTCAAAACTCAGACACCAGGAATCAACATTCATGTGGGGGTGGAAATGTGATCGTATTGGTGGCAAATCAAGTACAATGCAAAATCCAGCAACCTGGCAGGGGTAGGAAAGAGGATAATACCATCTTCATCTCAAGTTCACAAGACCAAAGAAAATACACAACTCTCTGACTCATGAATGGGGCACATATGAATACGACAGTTTGGTAGACTGAACCAGGAACTCAACATCTGGTATTGCTATATAATGTAAAACCATCTCCATCAAAAGTGAAATTAACTGGAATTACTTAAGTGAATTAAAAACCTCAGAGTAAGAAACATCAAGAAATAGCAGAGGGGAAAGAACTGTAATAATCAACAATTTCTTCTATTGTGACTCAAAACACTGATGGAGTATAAATGAGAGAGAATTACAGACATCTGTAATACATATGTGAGGACTTATGTTGATTGGTTCTCTCCTAAATCCAAAAGTCAGTCAGTGGGAACCAGCATCCACATGGTGGTAGGATGAAGGATCCCAACCAAAGGAGTGAAATGCAATCTTGCTCTCTCACATTTGTTTCTATGTTTCATATTGGAGGATATCACTTCATCTACACCAACAAATCACTGCAACCCTACTCTCAACTAAATAATTTCATGATCATTTCCATTTTTTGTTTGTATTTCATTAACCCATTGAAGAGGATACCTCTATGCTCCAACACCCCAAAAGCTTAAAAGTTGAGAAAAACCCCCAAACTTTACTAGTAGAAAAGAGGGATAAATCATGGTGGAGAGCCCAGAGAAACAACAACACATGGGACAGTGCAATGGGTGACCATAAAACCCTATTTTTAAAATTAGACCATACTGATTTATTCAGTACAAGTCATGACAGGGATGGGCAACTATCCCCTTCTGCTTTACCCAAGTAGTTCATGGGTAAATATAAACTGGGATTAGCAAAATTATGAAGCAATTTTATCACAGGGGTAAACCAACAAGCAAACTTGTGGAATGCATTATCTCTGTAGTGTTGCATGGCTGTAGAATTGTACTATGCAAGTAAACATGGCTTGACAGAATGCATCTGAACAGTTAAAGAATACATGGTCAGGATACCACTTGTCACAGAGCAGGATCCAAACCTTGGAAAATTAACAAATAAAAAAAGGGCTGCTAAAAAAGAAAAACAAGAAAAAACTAACCCAGCAATAATCTTAATGAATTCTAATATTCTAGAATGGTTACAGGCAGCACACAATATCCCAAAGAGAAGGAAAACCTTGATTCAAGGAAAACAGTGAGAGCCAAACATATCATGAGTAGTTCACATGACTGATTGAAGACATACCTTTAAGAATGAAGAAGATGAAATACCAATTAAAAAGTAAGAACTGGGTGAGAAGATACTCAAACCAAAGTACAGGAGGAAGAAGCCAATGAAATGGAAAACTGAACCCAAATGGTAAAGGAAAAAGAATATGAACAGAGAATAGTTGCCAAGCAAGAAAGAGGTAGAAAGGTACATCACAGAAGCCATGCAGGCAATATAACAGAGAAAAGCATGTACAGGACAAAGAAGCCTATCCAGATCAGGAAGAGGATAAAGGTGTGAAATGGAATGAGGAGAAAGCAGCCAAGTAATGTAAAGTAATGTAATGTAATGTAAAGAAATGTCAAGTAATGTAAAGAAATGTAAAGTGATGTAAAGAAATGTAAAGTAATGTAAAGAAATGTAAAGTGATGTAAAGAAATGTAAAGAGATGTAAAATAATGTAAAGTAATGTAAAGTAATGTAAAGAAATGTCAAGTAATGTAAAGAAATGTAAAGTGATGTAAAGAAATGTAAAGTAATGTAAAGAAATGTGAAGTGATGTAAAGAAATGTAAAGAGATGTAAAGTAATGTAATGTAATGTAAAGTAACGTAAAGTAATGTAAAGAAAAATAATAATGAATAAAACCCAATACAAAAACTAAACTATTAAAATCATGTTTCTTTAAAAGAGTTCCAAAAGAGAAAAATGGCTGAATGAGAAGTTACAGTTTGGTAGAACTGAACACAGGGAGTCACTTATATCATGATAGTATATTGCATTTTTATAAGCAGATGTTGATGCATGGTAAGTTGCATGACACACATTGAAATTAGTCAATTTCAATGGAGAGGAGATAGAAGGCTTGTGGCACATGTGATTTGTTTTCATACAAGGGACAGAATTGAACAAGAAAAGCTATTTATGTGAGTGGAGCTAATGTACCGTATAAAAACAGAAAAGTCCTGACATTTTTCTTTCATTATTAATTCTTTTGCAACAACAATATTACTAAAGGTAAACAATTAAAAGTACATTATTAGATTTATTATCTTAATATAAAGAGATTATTCACTATTTGGTATTATTATCATAATTTGTTATTTTAATTAAAATAATTTTAACTACATTTCCTCATTACAGACTAAGCTCAATTCAGATATATAAATCCAAGCTTACACAAACATAGGTGCTTATACCTGTAAATAAAGCTGTGATGAGTAGTAGACGAGTTAATAAAATTAAATACCAAAGCACACACACTTCCAGATGACTATCGCTACAAACAAAGCCGTGATGAGTAGTAGATGAGTTAATAAAATTAAATACCAAAGCACACACACTTCCAGATGACTATAGCTACAAACAAAGTTGTGATGAGTAGTAGATGAGTTAATAAAATTAAATACCAAAGCACACACACTTCCAGATGATTATAGCTACAAACAAAGCCGTGATGAGTAGTAGATGAGTTAATAAAATTAAATACCAAAGCACACACACTTCCACATGACTATAGCTACAAACAAAGTTATGATGAGTAGTAGATGAGTTAATAAAATTAAATACCAAAGCACACACACTTCCAGATGACTATAGCTACAAACAAAGCCGTGATGAGTAGTAGATGAGTTAATAAAATTAAATACCAAAGCACACACACTTCCAGATGACTATAGCTACAAACAAAGCCGTGATGAGTAGTAGATGAGTTAATAAAATTAAATACCAAAGCACACACACTTCCAGATGACTATAGCTACAAACAAAGCCGTGATGAGTAGTAGATGAGTTAATAAAATTAAATACCAAAGCACACACACTTCCAGATGACTATAGCTACAAACAAAGCCGTGATGAGTAGTAGATGAGTTAATAAAATTAAATACCAAAGCACACACACTTCCAGATGACTATCGCTACAAACAAAGTTGTGATGAGTAGTAGATGAGTTAATAAAATTAAATACCAAAGCACACACACTTCCACATGACTATAGCTACAAACAAAGTTGTGATGAGTAGTAGATGAGTCAATAAAATTAAATACCAAAGCACACACACTTCCACATGACTATAGCTACAAACAAAACCATGATGAGTAGTAGATGAGTTAATAAAATTAAATACCAAAGCACACACACTTCCACATGACTATAGCTACAAACAAAGTTGTGATGAGTAGTAGATGAGTTAATAAAATTAAATACCAAAGCACACACACTTCCAGATGACTATAGCTACAAACAAAGCTGTGATGAGTAGTAGATGAGTTAATAAAATTAAATACCAAAGCGCACACACTTCCAGATGACTATAGCTACAAACAAAGTTGTGATGAGTAGTAGATGAGTTAATAAAATTAAATACCAAAGCACACACACTTCCACATGACTATAGCTACAAACAAAGTTGTGATGAGTAGTAGATGAGTTAATAAAATTAAATACCAAAGCACACACACTTCCAGATGACTATAGCTACAAACAAAGTTGTGATGAGTAGTAGATGAGTTAATAAAATTAAATACCAAAGCACACACACTTCCACATGACTATAGCTACAAACAAAGTTGTGATGAGTAGTAGATGAGTTAATAAAATTAAATACCAAAGCACACACACTTCCAGATGACTATCGCTACAAACAAAGTTGTGATGAGTAGTAGATGAGTTAATAAAATTAAATACCAAAGCACACACACTTCCAGATGACTATAGCTACAAACAAAGTTGTGATGAGTAGTAGATGAGTTAATAAAATTAAATACCAAAGCACACACACTTCCAGATGACTATAGCTACAAACAAAGTTGTGATGAGTAGTAGATGAGTTAATAAAATTAAATACCAAAGCACACACACTTCCAGATGACTATAGCTACAAACAAAGTTGTGATGAGTAGTAGATGAGTTAATAAAATTAAATACCAAAGCACACACACTTCCAGATGACTATCGCTACAAACAAAGTTGTGATGAGTAGTAGATGAGTTAATAAAATTAAATACCAAAGCACACACACTTCCACATGACTATAGCTACAAACAAAGTTGTGATGAGTAGTAGATGAGTTAATAAAATTAAATACCAAAGCACACACACTTCCACATGACTATAGCTACAAACAAAGTTGTGATGAGTAGTAGATGAGTTAATAAAATTAAATACCAAAGCACACACACTTCCACATGACTATAGCTACAAACAAAGTTGTGATGAGTAGTAGATGAGTTAATAAAATTAAATACCAAAGCACACACACTTCCAGATGACTATAGCTACAAACAAAGTTGTGATGAGTAGTAGATGAGTTAATAAAATTAAATACCAAAGCACACACACTTCCAGATGACTATAGCTACAAACAAAACCGTGATGAGTAGTAGATGAGTTAATAAAATTAAATACCAAAGCACACACACTTCCAGATGACTATAGCTACAAACAAAGCCGTGATGAGTAGTAGATGAGTTAATAAAATTAAATACCAAAGCACACACACTTCCAGATGACTATCGCTACAAACAAAGCTGTGATGAGTAGTAGATGAGTTAATAAAATTAAATACCAAAGCACACACACTTCCACATGACTATAGCTACAAACAAAGTTGTGATGAGTAGTAGATGAGTTAATAAAATTAAATACCAAAGCACACACACTTCCAGATGACTATAGCTACAAACAAAGCCGTGATGAGTAGTAGATGAGTTAATAAAATTAAATACCAAAGCACACACACTTCCACATGACTATAGCTACAAACAAAGTTGTGATGAGTAGTAGATGAGTTAATAAAATTAAATACCAAAGCACACACACTTCCAGATGACTATAGCTACAAACAAAGTTGTGATGAGTAGTAGATGAGTTAATAAAATTAAATACCAAAGCACACACACTTCCAGATGACTATAGCTACAAACAAAGTTGTGATGAGTAGTAGATGAGTTAATAAAATTAAATACCAAAGCACACACACTTCCAGATGACTATAGCTACAAACAAAGTTGTGATGAGTAGTAGATGAGTTAATAAAATTAAATACCAAAGCACACACACTTCCAGATGACTATAGCTACAAACAAAGCTGTGATGAGTAGTAGATGAGTTAATAAAATTAAATACCAAAGCACACACACTTCCACATGACTATAGCTACAAACAAAGTTGTGATGAGTAGTAGATGAGTTGATAAAATTAAATACCAAAGCACACACACTTCCAGATGACTATAGCTACAAACAAAGCCGTGATGAGTAGTAGATGAGTTAATAAAATTAAATACCAAAGCACACACACTTCCAGATGACTATCGCTACAAACAAAGCTGTGATGAGTAGTAGATGAGTTAATAAAATTAAATACCAAAGCACACACACTTCCACATGACTATAGCTACAAACAAAGTTGTGATGAGTAGTAGATGAGTTAATAAAATTAAATACCAAAGCACACACACTTCCAGATGACTATAGCTACAAACAAAGCCGTGATGAGTAGTAGATGAGTTAATAAAATTAAATACCAAAGCACACACACTTCCAGATGACTATCGCTACAAACAAAGCCGTGATGAGTAGTAGATGAGTTAATAAAATTAAATACCAAAGCACACACACTTCCACATGACTATAGCTACAAACAAAGTTGTGATGAGTAGTAGATGAGTTAATAAAATTAAATACCAAAGCACACACACTTCCAGATGACTATAGCTACAAACAAAGCTGTGATATTTAGTATAAAAATTAAAATGAATCAAACAGTTAAGAATAAACACATGCACTGAAAAAAAATAAAAGGGACAGAATAAAAATTAAGCAATATTTACTGCTATAATAATGTAATTTAATACTATAATGTCCTGCCCTCTAACAGCTAGGATTAGAGAAGTTAATTGTTTATGTGTAAAGCTTAATAATAATAAATAAGAACTTATCGTTCTGATATTCCTATGTAGTGGAATGTTATCTAAGTGAGCTAAGATCTTGAAGTTTAATGTAAGAAATGTTAACAAAGTATTTAGTGTTATCACCATTGCAGTAAAATGTACTTTGCATGATTTAAAGTTAAATATATGGTCAGTTAGTGTAGGAATTAAACACAAGATCAGATGATTGTACTAAATGATTAGCTTATACATTAAGCTAGAAATTTTCTTTTGTTTAAATAGTCTGGTATAAGAACCAGCATTAGTTAAATATAAGAACTTGAGTGAAAGTAAAAATAACAGAATATATAATAATATGTCAATGACACTATATTCCATGTCCAGTGCCTATAACTACAGGTAATTAGTTGTTGTTTTTTTCTTATAAAAAGTAACTAGAACCTTTAAATTATAGCTTGACATTTAAAAAAGTTAAAATGTTATATTTAATATAACTGTAGATAAATAATTTGTATATAATGTTGATAACATTGTTTCAGAGAAAAAATGTTTCAGTTTTTATTCAACTGGTTGTAATGTCAAGTTTTAAAACTATTTTATAGTTTACTTACAGGATCATGGTTTTATACATCAACTGCCCCAAGCCTGGCAATAACTTTAAAATGTCTTTCGAAAATGAGATCAGAAGGAAACACTACATTGCTACTTACAGAATTTCTAATACCGTTCTCTAGTAATAGTGAATATTCACCAAATAAGGCATAAGTACGTCCATTCCATAAACGAAGAAAGCTCCTAGAATAAATCCTAAAATTATTGGTAGAACAGCATATTGTCCATACTTATGAGAAGACTTGGCAATTTCTAGTCCAGGTTCCAGAAGTGACCAGAAACTTGCTGCCATCATGACCTATGTAAAAAGACATGGAAGGTTTGGAATACCTTATTAAAATCTATTTAAGGACCTGATTATTCTTATTTGGGTAGAGAATGGGTGCTGTACCAATAATTTAGGTTGGCCTAGTAACAGTAATGCCTTAACATCATGGTATTTATGCTCAAACATCATTCTGGGGAGCAGAATGCCAACTTTAAGAATGTGTGTCCAGATACATGTGTGTTTTGTAGTTGTGGTTTTTCTATGTAATATTTTCAATGTAAGGTTTGGATACACTATGTGAAATTGATACTAGTCTTCCTATGATATAAATTTCATTTTCTTTTTTAATATATGTTATAACGATAATTTTTAAGCCATAAACAAAATATGCTGCATATTTTTAAAAAAATCCTCGGGTACAAGCTACATTGTGGGATTATAAAAGGTGTCTTAGGTTTTAGAGGTTACTGCAGAAATAGGACCCACATTGCAGTGGGGATACACCGATCTATCAATCTTAACCTCCATTTCACAAGTCTCACATAAGAAGATTAGAAATTAGGAGAGTGAGGTGCTTAATCAAGTCCATAATGTCTCACATCTATATCACCCTTCACTGTCTGCAGACAGTTGTGAGAAGGTGGCTGCTCTTCCAAGTTAAAAATAAGAAAAAAATAAACACAAAAATATGAAAAATAAATATAACTCAAAATAAAAATAATGAAAATAAAAGTAAAATAAAAAATAAGGAAAATAAGGTACTACCATTTGGGGTCAAGTAACTTAGAAATTAGGAGAGCGAGATATAGGTGCTCAATCCCACAATGTCCCACATCTAGTGAATTGAGGTTTAGACATAAATGACGTATCATACTCCAACCACTATACACTAGCAAAAAGGCTCTTGTAAATAATGAAATAATATGGCACACACTAGTCATAATGACACCACGGTGCACAAGAAGGCACCTGGTGGTAAATGAAAACCCAGTGAGCAAGGAACAGCCATGTGATGTAAATAATGTGAAACAAGGGTATGAGGTGTAGTTCACATACCAGACCTGATGATGGGCAGCCAGAGACAGATTTCATGACAAGATACTTAAAAAGGCAACACTCCACAGCCATAAACGAGAAATACACCTACCTAATTAACTGGTGAATCCAACTTGTAAGGGTAATGGGGGAGAAGTCCAGGGTCAAGGAAGGATTTTATGGAACAAACAAACAGTTAGTTACATGAACCACAGTAGAAAGCAATGTGTGACATACCATTCAAGAACCCGAATAGACAAAGAAGGCAGTCATGATCAGAATGGACATAAAAGTGTAAAATAAAGAAGAATAACATGGGAAAAAAATGAGAATTACCCTCCCTAGTAGTAGACATCTTGGGTAAAAATGATTAATTAGGGAAGAAAAGAACATAGGAACTGTCATAGAGCACAATGAAAGCATCAATCTCAGACCACAAATTCATGATAGCTGCAAGCTAATTATATGAGGTACAGGTGATACAAGGAACACAAAGGTACAAACAGAAGATGTGGGAGAGAGGGTAGGATAACACTGAAAGTGGGTAGGATACAAAGGGAAAACAAAGAAAACGAAAACAACACTGGAGACTGGAAAACAGACACAAAATTAATAAACTGAAAAGTACATGATAATGCCACTCAAAAGCTGGCAATAAAAAACTGACAGTCCCCAACTGAAGGGCAAAGTGAAAAATGCAGTTAATTGTGACAAAAAAGATACTGAACGATGACATTCCCAGTTAAGTGATCACCAGTGTAAAATATGCCATTTATACTGATAAACTGCAAAGGAGGAAAGACATACAAGACAAACAATGAATGAGGCAATATGCCTGGAAAATCTGAATTACCAGGTGAGAGACCAGATAAAAGCCACAAGCAAAACTGAAAGGTTGGAATGGATGGATGATGCATGTCTGATTGACATTAACATGGAGCATAAGAAGCAAAGGAAGAGGAGAAGACACCAAAAGCCGTTGAAGAAGTGAAAACCATTTCTGAGCAAAACTGAACCACTAAGAACATATGACACGGAATGGTCTAAAACAATGAAAGCACCTTGGGAAGAATATGAATAGGATATGCATACAAGTAATATCCCTTTAAGTTTGGGCTGAGAGCATCTACAGCTGCTGCTAAAGGATAAGGAATGGGAGACCAAAAATGAGGAAGATGTGGAATGAAAAGTGTGGCAAAATTATAATAAGTTGCCAGGATGACTAACAGGCAGTTCAAACAACAGCGTTAGTCACCTGAAGTTGGCCTTTCCAATCCTGGTTTCGAGTTATTTAATGTTACGGCCAGTTTCTAATTTCAAATCGAACTAGATGAACTCAGATTTTCAAAAGGGAGCCACATTAAAAAGGTGTAATGTATAAATTAAAAAACTTAAATGGCATTAAAAAAGATTAATGGCCTTTAGAAAACTAAAAACATTACCAAGGTGGACATTGTCACCATCACCAATAACACTGTCTAACATTGTGGACAAACCTTGGGACAGAACATGCTTAAAATGGTGCTGTTGTTGAGAGTCGTAATGATGACAAGAAAGTAACATGTGGCTTATTGTGATCTGAGTGTTACACAAACTACACATTGGTGCATCAGTTCCAGATAAAAGAAAATTGTGACCAATGTGTCGTCTAGTTAGGACAACTTCCCCTTTCTGATCCTTACAGAAACAAGATGGCCAAAGTCCAATATAGGGTTTTGTTTGGAAAAGCTTGTTTTCGCATTTTCACTCCAAGTCGACTGCCAGCTGGCATGGAGCAGAGCCTTGAATACAGGACCACAGTCCATGTATGGGACAGGCATAACGGTGATAGTGCCAGAGCAGATAGGCTTAGCTGCAGTGTCGGTGAGCTCGTTCTCGCAAATACCAACGTGGCCCAGTATCCAGAAAAACTGGATATAAGTAGATGTTAAACAGAAATGGGCCAGTTGGTTTTAAATATCGGAAAGAACAGGGTGTGAACCAACGTGAAGCGATACCAGGGCCAGTAGAGAACTAAGCGAGTCAGTATAAATAGTGCAGTTGGAGTACTGCTTAGCTTCTACGTGATTCAGGGGAAGAGATATGGCATACAGTTCAGCAGTGAACAGAGAAGCTGTAAAGGGATTCTTCTTGCAACTACCAAACCAAAACAAACCATGGCAGAGCCCACACAGTCAACTGATTTCAAACCATCTGTATAAATAGGAGAGGAAGGATGGTTCGAAAGATGTTCAGAAAATAGCAGACAGTATTTCCAATCAGGAGTGTCTACTTTTCTCAGATGAGTTAAAGATAGGTCACAATTGGGGACTGTAAGAAGCCATGGTGGGATGGGCTGACCAGTGGATACAACAATGTTATCTGAGGACAGACCCAATTCATCGAATTGCACCTAGATACGAAAGCCAAAAAAAGCAATGGTAGACCGTCTGGTCTGAAAACACATGGCCCATTGAGGAAGGAAAACAACCCAAGGTGGGATCCTGTGGTAAGGAACAAAGTTTTGAAGCATATAGTAAAGACAGTTGCAAATGGCATAGGTGCAAAGAAGGTTCATGAGACTGTAAAAGCTCTGAACTGGGGAAGTGCAGAAAGCCCCAGTGCAAAGCCAAAGTCCTTGATGATGAATAGGGTCCAGCATCTTTAAGGCCGATGGTCTGGCAGAGCCATAGACCAGTGATCCATAATCTAGTTTTGATTGAATAAGAGCACGATATATCTTTAACATAGAACGTCGATCCACTCCCCAAGTGGTAGGAGAGGGCACGAAAGATATTCAGTGCTCTTGTACATTTGATCTGTAGCTGCTTGATGTGTAGTATAAAGGTCAGCTTATGGTCAAAGATAAGTCCCAAGAATTTAGTCTCAGGGACCACAGGCAGTACAACTTCACCGATACAGAGTTTATGATCAGGGTGAATACCCCATTGGTGGCAAAAGTGCATGCAAATGGTTTTAGGGAGAAGAACGGTAAAGCCATTTGCTGTGGTCCACTTCAGTAAACAATTGAGGGCAATCTGTAGCTGCCGCTCAATATACCTCACGTTCGACGACTGACATGGGGTGTGAAAGTCGTCGACAAAGAGCTCACTTGCAACAGTAAGAGGGAGTTGTTCAGTGAATTTTATACTGAAAAGTGTGACACTCAAAACACAGCCCTAAGGGACTCCAAGTTCCTGTAGAAAAGAACAAGAAAATGTCAAATCCACACGAACTCGGAACTCCTGTCCATTAAAACATTTTTAATAAAAATGGGCAAATGGCCACGTAATCCATATATATGGAGGTCTTCAAAATGCCATATCTCCATGTTGTATCATAAGCCTTCTCAATGTCAAAGAATATTGATACAAGATGTTGTTGTTTGAGAAAGGCTTCTCTGATTGACGTTTCAAGTTGAATCAGGTGGTCCGTGGTGGTGCACTATCATTGAAACCCACACTGGGTGGGTGAGAGGAGGTTGTTTGATTCGAGGAACCAAAGAAGACAAGCATTAACCATCCACTCTAAGGTCTTACAGAGACAGCTCGTCAAAGCAATTAGACAGTAGTTTGAAGGAATCTTGGGATCCTTACAAGTAGTTTTTCTATAAATTTAAAGCCATGTTGAACACAAAATACAAAGAACTACATGACTTACAAAAACAAAAAATGAACCTAGACCATCAACTGGCATGCTGCATTACACCAGAGATTTACAGACTTATACAAAAAAACATAAACCAAATCAACACAAGGAATGACAGAGACAAAAAGATCTGCCACAACAAAAAACTAGAAAAACTAAGATGCAAACAACAGAAAAGACATCACGACAAATCGAAAACTAACCTTATAATTAACAGATCCGACCAACAATTAAACACAGACGAGATACATCTACTTAACAAAGGACTCAACTTCACAATAGCACCTAAGTACATTCCAACCTTAGAAATCAAAACATGTTTAGAAGATCTAGCCAGGAGACTTGTGATACTTTCTACAAAAAACAAAAACAAGAAAACAACCAACAGAAAGAAGACAACTTAGACAATTTTATTGACATCTAACAGCCAAACGTCCCAGGAAAAATTAAAAATTTATATTTTCCAGAAACACCTAAAAACAGCATCTCAAATGATTTTTTCAAAGACTTTTCTCACAAAACAGAAAGCTAAAAAACAATCTTACAAAAAGAGACATTAATTCCATTAAGAACCTAAAACAAGACAAAAACATAAAAATTCTAAAAGCAGATAAAGGTAACGCTATAGTCATAATGAACACAAATGAATACATCCAAAAAATGAAGAACATCCTATCAGACACTAACAAATTTAAACCAATACACACAAATCTAACAAAGACACACGAAACGCAACTAAACAAATTGCTATTACAAATGAAAAAAGCCAACACAATTTTACAAACACCTTATTCCTACCTACGTAAAACCGACTCACGCACACCACAAATATACAGCATCTCCAAACCTCATAAACCAGATTGTCCACTACGACAAATAATGTCAACATATGAATCGTTTAATTACAATCTTGGTAAATACATAGCATGGGCATTCTCCAAATATGTAACATCAGCCAGCTCATTCATCAAAGACTCTTTTAATTTCAAGTCTAATCTAAATCAACTTAATCATAAAGCTTTAATGGCCAGTTTCGATGTTATATCCCTCTTTACAGAAGTTCCAACCACTGAAGCCTCCAAGATAGCCTTAGAACTCTATATCCAAGACCCTAACCCATCTATAGACATTCCCAGCAACCAATTAGCAACCCTCCTAGAATTCACCATGATAAAGACAAACTTCATGTTCAACAACAACAACTATATACAAACAAATGGCCTAAGCATGGGCAACCCAGTATCACCAGTTCTAGCCAATATTTTTATGACACAAGTTGAAACACAAGCAATTAACACAGCATTACATCCACCACTATACTGGTACAGATATGTAAATGGCACGGCTGTGCAGGATTCAGATCTACAGAACACACACTTAATTTTTTCAATCACATTAACTCTGTACATCCCAACATTAACTTCACATGTGAACAGGAAGAAAGCAATCAAATATCATTTCTTAACCTCAAAATTACAAGAACCGACACGCAATTTAAAACAGAAATCCACCGAAAAATCACCCATATTGGACTACACATTCCTTGGGACTCAGCACATGAAACAAAACAAAAACTCAATATACTAAAAAAACCAAATAAACACAGCCATAAAAGTATGCTCACCAGATAAAATTAATGATGAATTAGACAAAATAAAACAATACTTCATCAACATCAATAAGTGTCCTCCACAAACCTTAGAAAACATCATACGCACACACCTAGACAGAAAGCAAAATCAACCAACAAAAGTAAATATATCTCACGAATCAAAAAATCACAAAACCATATACTGTTGCATACCATATATTCCCGACATCAGCAGAAAAATAACCAACATTTAGCAAAAACTAGTAACAAAATATGACATTCCAGTTAATACCAAATTTATTCAAAAACCAGGCACAAAACTGAGGTCTATACAATGTAAAAACTACACTGACAAACACCACATCAACATTATTTATAAAATACAATGTAATAACTGCCACTACTTCTATATTGGAGAAACAAGTAGGAAAATGGAAACCAGATTCAAAGAACACAAAAAGTCACCGTCACATGTTTTCGAACACTGCAAGTCAAATAAACACAACAAACCATAGAAAACACTCAAATACTAAATAAAGAAACAAACATAAACAAACACAAAATTAAAGAAGCCTTACTTATACAACAACTTAAACCCAAAATAAACCAATACAAAGGAACACCTTTATACCTATATTAAAAATAATAAAATAAGTAACATAAAATTATATATTCAAACATCTAACACCGTCCTCTACATTCCAACACTCAGTTACACAAACCCTTCCAAACATGTGGTCAATTTCTGGTCAGATACCTCTTTCTTTCTTTGTGAACCTGAAGAATGACCGAAGAAGGTCGAAACGTTGTTTGCTCCTATACGAAAAATATTTTCTCAACCCAAACGTGTATGCGAACTGGGTGGAAAACCCTTCTGTTTACGACCACATCCTTTTTCCTTACTGTCCTCATTCAAGGGAGGGGAGGTCTATCAACCTCCATGGATCCTGCCCTAGGTTGATTGGGCAGGTCTTTGCTGTTGGAAGGGGATTCCAGAGACTGAGGACATGAATGAATGATTGTTTTGCATCTTGGGGTGGGAGAAGAAGATGGATCCAAGGAAATGCCATGGAGGTCAATAGATGTTTCATTTGGTTTGAAAATGATTCTTTTGGAGGCACAGAGATCTCTCTGCACTCCCACTGTAGTAGTGGAACGAAGTACAGCAGCATACGTCTGAGATTAAGTTGGGTACAGCAACTTTCGAGCCTCGGGGTAAGTAATGTTATGAATCATTTTCAAATAATGCACCTGTAAGAGCCATTACAATTAACGCAGTGAGGGTCTGTTTTACACTCATAGGCATTATTGTCCTTGCCACTGCAATGAGCACGCATCAAGGAACCATGACATGATGTATTCAAGTGATTGAACCGTTAACACTGGAAACATTGGAAAGGGTTTGGAATGTTTGGCTGTATTCTGCAATTAAGATAACCTGCCTTGATGGAGGCAGGTGGACATGGTGATGTAAATGTGAGAATGAGGACATTGGTCAGTACCATAATTCCATCTTTGCAAGTGGTTATATGCCTCACTGCAGAAACTCCTTGGGTGGAGAAACCAGCAAGAATCTCGGACTCTGGGATGTTCTTCAAATCCCTCTCAACAATAACTCATTGTGATGAATTCAAAGTAGTATAACATGTAACCTCAATAGGTATATCCTCAATTGTCTTTGAATGCAAGAGGAGTTCACTGCATTGAGATGTGGATGTTTCTACCAATATGGCACCAGATCGAAGCTCCTTCACTGACTTTGGAGAGCCAGCAAGTCCCTCTAGTCCCTTCTGAATAAAAAAGGGAGACATTTGCCCCAAAGGTTTGTCTGGAAGTGAATGCAATATAAGAAAATGGGGTACAATAGGTGGTAAAGATGATGAGGATTGCTACTCAAAATCTTCAAGATGTGGTTCATTCACCTATAGATGGTTTTTCACTACTTTATTAAGATTTTAATTGGAGAATCAATAATAAAGAGAGGGAAATTTTGGTGCCCACTGAACCCACCTGTCATGGAGCCCTACAGTGTCAAACAAGGACACTGCAGCAATGCCAGGGTTTTGTGAGCACCATAACCAAACACCAGCATCAGAAATAATGTCCACAACACCTGTTGAGAACATCCAACACTGGTACTTGGTTGACCGTAGCCAAGTAATGACCAGCCGACTGATCCAACGGAGGCCACCCCAAGGCCAAAATGGTGTGCTAGGGTTGGACCCTTCAACCACCAGGATCCTCTCCTCCCTATCACGGGTTGCCACGCACGGCAAACACAAGGTGGATGTTTAGATCCCAGAGGAGGTGAACTGTAAGTATAAAACCTTCCCTGGGAAGTCCTCTCATCACGTACAGGAATCCACACCAAAGAGCCAGTGAAAGTAAGATATATAAAAAAGCAAATTCTGAAAGGTTTCCATTTGTTTGCAGTCAAGCACAAACTTATACAATAGGCTACTAGTTTTTATCTATATTAGCCTTAAGACTTGCCACTGATCCATTAGGGTGCAATTCTGAATATATGTGACAAGAGATATCTTTTGTGAAGTAGGTAAATTAATGAACTGAATAACCAGATATAATGTGTTAAAGTGGAAAATAAATTTAAATTTTCCAAACAGGCATGGTCCTTACAGATTAGGTATTATGAGTGAAGTAATGAAACATATTGGTTCATAAAGTATATATAAGACAAAATTAAAAAAAAAAACATTATACATTTAAGAAGTTTAAACTGAATGTTATGATGGGAGATTTATAGAATTATAAAAATCAAGAGAATTTGTCAAAAACTGGGAAATCTCAAAAACTATACAGAAAAAAAAGGCTCAAAACACCACTCATATTGTAAAAAAATAAATACAGTTGGCTGACAATTTGAGAATTAGTAGTAAGAATATCTTTAAATACTTTAAGAGTTAGCAATTTGTTAGGATGGGAGTTGACATTTGAGGGATGATAAAGGAAAGCTCATATTTGGTGATTATATGATTTGATGGATTATCAAATTCTAATTTTTCTTAAATTAATACTGACAAAGGAAATAAGATGATCACTGTGCTTTTGGAAAAAATTGAAAAATTTAATGAATAATAAAGCCAGCCCATAGAACAGATATTTCCCAAAGGATTTTGGAGAATGTTAAGGATCACTCCTTAACATTAATATGAGAGACAACTGCTACTATTTTACTAATTCCTTGAACTTCTGGTAGGCACCAGAAGATTGGAAGTTGGCTAATGTTACTCTTCTTTTCAAGAGAAATGAAGAAATTATTACAATAACTATTGGGCTTACTAGTCTTTTATCACTGATTGAAAATGTTGTAGAAAGTGCTAAAAGATGCCTTGCAAAGTCATTCACCAAAGTTTAAAAAATTTTGTTTGGATAATCAGTATTGCTTCACTGGGGAAGATCTTGCCTTACTAATCTTTTAATATTTTTTGAAGATGTTACTGTTCATGAAAAAATGTGGATTTGATATATTTAGGTTTTCAGGAAACATTTCATTATATGTCACATAAAAATCTTGTCAGAAAATTATTTTTAGATGTGGGATATAGGATGGTTCATTGAATAGAAAAATTGCTAAAGGAAGAAAACAATAGTCTGTTATAAGTGAAGCTTAATAAAACTGGATTAGTATCACACAAACCTCAGAGCTCAGTGTTAGGATCTTCTCATTTTACAGGAATAATACTGGCAATGGAATGGTTGATAAATTTGCTAACAATATTAAGGTCTTCTGTTGTTGTCGACTGTGCTGAAGAAACAGCTTCTTGCCAAAATGATTTAAAATAGTTGGTAAGTTGTGTGCATAAATGGTAGATAGCTTTTACAGTAAATGCCTGTGGGATATCATTATTTGAACCATGAGTATAATTCTAATAAGGAAAAAAAAAAGGTTCTTGGCATACTTGTTGATTAATCTTAACCCATCTAAACAATGTGCCATTGCTGATGGATGGACTTGTGCAGAATAGCAACTATTGGATGGAAGGACAATAAAAGGAACAGATAAAGGTGTGAATGTTAGTTATAGTTACAGGTGATTCTCCGACAAAGCATGTGGATAGAATAGTCTGTGGTGTAAATATGGAGAAAAGAATTAGATTATTCTACCCAGGATATTCTTTGCAAACTGCTTATTGTAGCATAAGAATGAACACAATATTCTGAATGTGGCTCAACCAGTAACCTACACAATGAAATTATTATTTATTTAAACTTACATCCAGTATTTCTATAGATACAACATAAAATCCTATTTGCCTTACCACTAGCAACAGCACACTGCTTAGATGGCTTAAGAAACTGATTAATCATTACACCTAGATCCCTTTATTTCTTAACACAATAAAGGTTATTCTCATCCAAATTATAATTCAAACAATAATAACCCACATGTAATATCATGGATTTATTATAATTATAACCCATCCACCACTTATTTACCCAACTTATCAAATGATCTAAATCCTTTTGTGAATCAGCAGTATCCTCTTCACATCTACCAAAGATATTCATATTAGCAGCAAGTTTAAGTAATTTATTGACCATTCCTCCATCTATGTCATTGATGTAAATCAAAACAAGCAAAAGTCCTAAGACTGAGCCCTAAGGTATCCCACTTGTAACAATAATCCAGTTTCACCAAACTCCATTTGTAACAACCTTCTGCTTTCTTACATCCATCCACTCTTATATTCTCACTGATGTAAGACTAATAAGTCTATAATTACTGGGACAATTTTTAACACTTCCCTTTAAAAGAGGAGTGATATTAGTTAACTTCAACTCCTCTAGCAAATATCTGGTATTCAGGAACTAATAAAAATAGTAGTAAATTGCTAAATCCAATCCTTAACCTTCTTCAAAACCCTTGGGAAAATACTATCTGACCCAGGATCCTTATCATTCTTTAAAAATATCATCTGACCCAGGAGTGTTATTCTTTAAAAATATCATCTGACCCAGAAGTGTTATCATCTGAACCAGGAGCATTACTATTCTTTAAAAATACCATCTGACCCAGGAATGTTATCATCTGAACCAGGAGCATTACCATTCTTTAAAAATATCATCTGACCCAGGAGCATTACCATTCTTTAAAAATATCATCTGACCCAGGAGCGTTATCATTCTTTAATAATATCATCTGACCCAGAAGTGTTATCATTCTTTAAAAATATCATCTGACCCACGAATGTTATCATTCTTTAAAAATATCATCTGACCCAGTAGTGTTATCATTCTTTAAAAATATCATCTGACCCAGGAGCGTTATCATTCTTTAAAAATATCATCTGACCCAGGAGTGTTATTCTTTAAAATTACCATCTGACCCAGGAGCATTATCATTCTTTAAAAATACCATCTGACCCAGGAATGTTATCATTCTTTAAAAATATCATCTGACCCAGGAGCATTATCATTCTTTAAAAATATCATCTGACCCAGGAATGTTATAATTCTTTAAAAATATCATCTGACCCAGGAGCATTATTATTCTTTAAAAATACCATCTGACCCAGGAGTGTTATTCTTTAAAAATATCATCTGACCCAGGAATGTTATCATTCTTTAAAAATATCATCTGACCCAGAAGTGTTATCATCTGAACCAGGAGCATTACCATTCTTTAAAAATATCATCTGACCCAGGAGCATTACCATTCTTTAAAAATATCATCTGACCCAGGAATGTTATAATTCTTTAAAAATATCATCTGACCCAGGAGAGTTATCATTCTTTAAAAATATCATCTGACCCAGGAGATTTATCATTCTTTAAAAATATCATCTGACCCAGGAGAGTTATCATTCTTTAAAAATACCATCTGACCCAGGAGAGTTATCATTCTTTAACCTTCCCAATTTATTCTTATCTTGCTTTTTATATTTAGAAAATTAAATCACTTCTGGTATTAGAACACAAGTACAATTACATTTCTATAACATCATAGCTATGTTATACTTACCCTGCTGCAAAACCCAGACTTCCATCCAAAACTTTTCTCTAAGTATTGAAAAAAACCACCAAAAACCTATTATATTTCTTAATAAAAATTCTATAGATAACAACTATTTTAAAACCAGCATACAGCAATAATTACTACATAATATCTAATATGTAATACATGCTCAGAACATAGTAGCTAGTATTCTGGCCATGTTCAACATCCACTGTTACACAGCCAGTGTATATTCCTAATATGTAACACATAATTGAAACATCGCAGTAACTAAACTGACTACATCCAAGGTCCACTGTTATATAAGCAGTTTACATGTCTAACATGTATTACATAATCAGAATGTAACAACTACTACACCAGCTACATCCAAGGGCCACTGTTATACAGGCAGTGTACATGTCTAACATGCATTATATAATCAGAATGTAACAGCTACTACACTGACTACATCCAAGGTCCACTGTTATATAGGCAGTATATATGTCTAACATGTATCACATAATTAGAATGTAACAACTACTACACCAGCTACATCCAAGGTCCACTGTTGTATAGGCAGTGTACTGGTCCAACATGCATTATATAATCAGAATGTAACAACTACTACACTAACTACATCCAAGGTCCACTGTTATATAGGCAGTGTACTGGTCTAACATGTATTACATAATTAGAATGTAGCAGTTACTACACCAGCTACATCCAACATCAATTGAGATGCACCTGTAATTAGTATATTACCTTGATCTAGTATTCATAACACAAGTGTCAATAGCCATCACATAGTTCACCTCCTATATTAAACTTTATGTATATATATATATATATCAGTAACATGTATTACCACTATGTACCATATAATCTCACTGTAACAAGTGCTATAACCTCCACTTACACTCCACTACCTGCTGTTATCTTTAACCCACATGTAAAAAAAGTACTAGAACCTGCAGAACCTATGATAACAGTAGCAACTCTATAAGGCCTGCATGTGCCATATTATAGCATATTTGCTAATGCATTAAAACTGTCCAATGGCAACGAGACGTTTTAAGCTATTCTTCACTTTTTGTTTATTCAAGTAAATACTCTGACTGCAAAGTTTAATTTTAAATTTAACTTTTGTAATGGTGTGCATATTATACAAAGTATTAGTTAAGTTTTGGTACTTGAATGACAACCTATCTGTTTCTCACTCTGATTTTGATGTTTGAAAATTTTCCTTCTTTTCTAAACATCTAAATAACTTTTTACCACTTAATGTTGTCATTACTCACCACCATCACCAAAAATGGACAGAGGTTACGTTTCCACCTTTGTTTGTCAGCAATATTTTTAACTGATTAGTTTTCAGACGATCAAAGTCACAAAAATCCAAAGCAATTCCTATCTGTTAACATGGTGACCAATTCTTCACACTATTTTTTGCTGTATGACTCAGTTAAAAACGACAGAATTTTGATGAAACTTCAAAAAATGTGTAGAATATCATTCCGCATTCTCCTGCTAGAAATGGTCCGTGTCCGTTGAAAACGACAGGTATATGGATTAATTTTCTCATTTTAAGTCAAATACGATCAACGCTGAGTGAAGGATGTATGCGCTTACTCGCACTTTGCTTTAGTTGAAATAGTTATTACACTCCACATTTATAACAATTGCACCACTGAAAAACGCAAAGCAAAAAACATTTTCATTTTAGAGTTAATTCTTAAATTTAGATATCTATAACTGTTTGCAAGTTACACGTTGCATATCAAATCACACATCTTCTCTACGATTTTGACCTATATCATCTTATCTAGATTACACTTAAGCTTACCTGTTTCGAATCAAAAACAAACACCAGAGAAGCACCAGCAGCTGTTACACCCCATGTTAAAAAGGTACCTAAAAGAGTTTGTTGAACCGGTGAAAAGCTCTTTATCATTTTATGAGTGAGTATTCAACAAATACCTACAAACCAACAGATACAATTATACCGGAATAAAATATCATGATACATGAATAACACTAAGTAAATAGCTCTCAATACTGAGATTGATAATAGTCAATGTTCAGATTAGTATAAACAAATTCAAGGCTTTCTCAACAAATCTATAATGTTAGTAATTGGTATTACGTATTATTAAATTCAAAATTATTGTTGCAATGTTCGTAGCGCCATCTTGTAGAATAGAGCTTTGATAAACGCAACGTATTTTACACACACAATGCATCGTTTTATTTCACAATTGGATCCATATAAATAGGTCATACAAGATAATTTCGCTTAAGTTCATCATCAGAATACGTGATTAGTGTAATTTGCCAAAATAACTATATAGAAGTGCGAAATAAATTCGAATGTTGAGATGGACCAAGCAAAGCAGTAATCTTTTGTAGAGGATGGTTGTGGACATCATTATTTCAATTAACATATTTAAATATATCATAGAGGCTGTGGATCTGTGTCAGCCAAAAATTTGTTAATTTCGAAATGTGGTTTACGAATTTAGCTCGTGAGCCTTCAGTTTCAAATTGTTACTTATTATTTCGTTACCAGTACCAAGAGATATGACCAATTTCATCACAATAACTTTTCATTACAATATTATTTTTCATTACGATAGCCGTCATTCTACAGAGGAAAGTGTCACTTCAGGTTGTGTTGGGACGTAGTTTCACCGTTAATTATTATTCCAAATGATCTGAGGTTGTGATAGGATTTCGATTTCCTCTGTTATGTTTGTTTTTGAATTTCGCACAAAGCTACTCGAGGGCTAGCCGTCCCTAATTTAGCAGTGTAAGACTAGAGGGAAGGCAGCTAGTCATCACCACCTACCGCCAACTCTTGGGCTACTCTTTTACCAACAAATAGTGGGATTGACCGCACATTATAACGCCCCCACGGCTGGGAGGGCGAGCATGTTTGACGCAACCTTCGGATTACGAGTCGCACGCCTTACGCGCTTGGCCATGCCGGACACAAGGTGAAATACACATTTTTTTATAGAATTTATGTTTAGTACGTACATAGTACGTTGTTGATGTTAATTAAAAAAAATACACACACGTGTTGAAAGCAAACTGACATTTAAGGTCTACAATTAATGTTTTAAAATAAAACTGTTCTCAGTTTCAA
Organism: Tachypleus tridentatus; assembly: GCF_004210375.1. Lineage (NCBI taxonomy): Eukaryota > Metazoa > Arthropoda > Merostomata > Xiphosura > Limulidae > Tachypleus > Tachypleus tridentatus. The sequence goes on from NC_134837.1 coordinate 273,895,023, forward strand.
AATAAAATCACTCAATAGTTTACAGAATAAGGATAAAGACCTTAAGATTGAGAACAGTCTTGTACAACCAACATGTTACGACATCGTATTTTCTTATCAACAATCTATATAAGTATAATAATAATGTCCGTTATTTTTCCATGTAAATACTTTTCAGAGTGTGGACGCATATTCACCAAAATTTAGTATGGAGGTTCATTGACATGAGGAAGATACATACAAGTTTTGAGTTTTACAGTTATTATAAATATATTAATCATTACCTCACCTCTTTTGGAAGTATTTTCACAAAATTTAGTATGGAGGTTCATTGACATGAGGAAGATACATACAAGTTTTGAGTTTTACAGTTATTATAAATGTATTAATCATTACCTCACCTCTTTTGGAAGTATCTTCACAAAATTTAGTATGGAGGTTCATTGACATGGGGAAGATACATACAAGTTTTGAGTTTTACAGTTATTATAAATGTATTAATCATTACCTCACCTCTTTTGGAAGTATCTTCACAAAATTTAGTATGGAGGTTCATTGACATGGGGAAGATACATACAAGTTTTGAGTTTTACAGTTATTATAAATGTATTAATCATTACCTCACCTCTTTTGGAAGTATCTTCACAAAATTTAGTATGGAGGTTCATTGACATGGGGAAGATACATACAAGTTTTGAGTTGTACAGTTATTATAAATGTATTAATCATTACCTCACCTCTTTTGGAAGTATCTTCACAAAATTTAGTATGGAGGTTCGTTGGGTCCATGGAGAAATAAATACAAAGTTTAAGTTTTGTGTTTTTTATGGCGTTTTATACCACTGCTTCTTTCCCTGACGATGGATCTTCACCACAATTGGCTCGAAGGTTTGTTAGGTCCGTATGAAAATACATGCAAGTTTCCTGTTTCACATATTTTGTTTTTCAGTTTTATGGGCGTTTTTTTTTCTACAATTATATATAAGGGAAGCAACTTTTCTTGTCCTAGGATTACCTTTCATTAATCATGAATTTATGTCACTTCCGGCCAGAGGACGGGTAATGCAACTAGTAGTGCAATAAGTTACAACTAATAAAACCTATATGAACTTAAGAATCACATGATTAAATTTACATACGGGTTTAAGGTAAATAATTTTTTCCATCCTTCAACACTTCTTCCCTCTTGTCCTTCATCTGTATCTTACACTCATTTTTTCATATTTGATTCTCTCTATACATCTACCAAGTTATTATCAATAATAATCACACTTTGTGCCAAAATAAGTTTTTATATTAAGCCATGCATTTAATTTCATTGATATAAGCCTACGGCCCGGCATGGCCTAGCGCGTAAGGCGTGCGACTCGTAATCCGAGGGTCGCGGGTTCGCGCCCGCGTCGTGCTAAACATGCTCGCCCTCCCAGCCGTGGGGGTGTATAATGTGACGGTCAATCCCACTATTCGTTGGTAAAAGAGTAGCCCAAGAGTTGGCGGTGGGTGGTGATGACTAGCTGCCTTCCCTCTAGTCTTACACTGCTAAATTAGGGACGGCTAGCACAGATAGCCCTCGAGTAGCTTTGTGCGAAATTCCCAAACAAACAAAAGATATAAGCCATTAAGTGTTTTACATTATATTATTATTTTCAGTATTTCTTTCGTATTAATTCAATCTCTATTTTGAATTTATTTTAATTTTCCTATGCAAGTGTGCGCGTGCGCGTGTTTTCATATAGCAAAGCCACATTAGACTATCTGCCGAGTCTACCGAGGGGAATCGAACCCCTGATTTAGCTGTACAAGGGGGGACTCCTACTCAAGTAGTCCTACATTCACACTTCATTTTACATATACAAGTTTTCTCAAATATATTAATTTTTAATCTAATGGAGAAACTTAAATATTTAATTTTACTTTTTAAAACGGCTTATATGTTGAAAATTCAGAAAACTAAATTTGAAGCCTCAATGTTACATGGTCTTTAAATCTTCTATCAACACCTCATCAGAAATCAATAAAACTCAGTAACAAGTGATAATCGAATTAGAAATTAAGCCTCTTATTTATTTTTAGTATTTTAAATCGTGTGTCTACTGAATACTTCATAATAAGTTATTATCAATGTTACATGTTTTTCCAATCCTACATACAGTAAATGTAAGCTCACTGTATTGAGTACAAGCACCACACATATACATTCTCTACTACTACAAAATTCTTTGTATTTCCTTGCAATTCATTTCTTACGACTTAGTTTCGACTATTTTTCAGTACTGTATAATTTAGACCAGTTTATTACTTTTTATAAACAATGAAGTTTTACCTCGTCAAAGAGAAGGCTTAAATAACCGTATTATGAGGTGGCAAACAGAATATTTGGAAAGAAATGACAAAGATGAACACATTTCGTTTTACCTTTCTTATTCATGATTACCAATGGTGGGTGAAAATTATTCAAATCATTATAACTTATTGGTTGATCAAAGGATAAATTTGGCTTTAATCTTATTTTTACAGTTGTTAAAGTTTCGAACAATATAAACATAGTGTTTTAGTGAGCAAGTTTAAGAGCAAGATAAACACACTGCACTGTATTTGATAAAGTTAAGATCCATATAAAGACATCGTGTTGTAGTTGTTAGTTATAGGCCAGATAGACATAGTTGGTAACATTAAGGGTAACATAAACACCTGTTTTATAGGCAATATGTAAAATATGTTTGTTTATTTTTGTAAAGCTAAGAGCTATTTTGAATACGATGTATTTCAGTTGGCACCAGTATAAGTGATATTAACTACGTATACAATATTTAGAATCTCTGTAATGTTTATACAATGAGGTTCAGTGTTTTCTCTCGTATATAGAATCTCTGTAATGTTTATACAATAAGGTTTAGTGTTTTTCTCTCATATATAGAATCTCTGTAATGTTTATACAATGAGGTTTAGTGTTTTTCTCTCATATAACTCTTCTAAAACCGCTGGTTTCACCGACTTTTGGTTGGTTGTAAACGAATCGTTTTGGTCCCGAGGTTTTCAGAAATATAACATTTTCCACTTCACCCCTTGAGAACCTGGTGATTTCCTGTAAACCCATTCTGCTAAAGTTCTGGAATCAATAACTTCTAAGTGATGTTAAACGAATCGTCTCGGGTTCGAGGTTTGCACAGAAGTTAACATTTTAAATCCAATCCTTTAGGGAACTGGGTATTTTACAGAGATTCCTGAAAATGTAGCATTGATTTACCTCAGAGCACATACATATATAAACCTCCCTCCCGCAGTGATATGTCTGCGGACTTGTATTGCTAGAAACCAAGTTTTGATACTCGTGATGGACAGAGTACAGATAGCCCTTTGTCTAACTCTGTGTTTAAATACAAATATATAGGCTTACTAATTACCATTCGTAACTTGGTTAGAAAAATTAAATTGTGCATAACAGTGGGAAGTGTAAGTAAAGTTAAAAATGTAAAATAGTAGTTTAAGCATTAGCATTATGGTTGTCCTGTAAATGTGGGCCATTAGGCCCACGGGTTCGCTAGTAATCTTAAGATTCAACTCTAAACTTTTAAAGCTCACCTGAAAAGAAGGAATTCGTTACAACATAAATAATTAAAAATGGAACCAAACGAATCAGTTGTTGATAGTTAAAAAGTTGCCCTTAGAGTGCTTCGTAGTTATCTTCATTGAATCATATTTTAAGTGGAAAACAACTGAACTGTGTAACTAACTTTAAATGAGAGTTTTCGTCAAGTTCTTTGTAACATGGAGAAGTAGAGAGTATTTTATAGATATTTCTAAACAGTGATGTCATCCGTACATTTACTTTTGGGCGACATGTGTTATGATACCCTTTCGTACTTTATTCTAAAGTGCATGAACAGAAATATGTCCCTTCCTCTCACAACACAGAAAGGTAAATACGACGTTATCTTGCCAACCAAAACACCTCCTCCAGATATTTTTGATCGAACGCCAAACGTCAAGAACAGCAATAACTACACATAAGTACAGTATTTCTTTAAAACAGTATTTTCAGGAAAACGACTTTATAGTACAGGAAAGTTTTCAATATTTAGTCAGTATCGTGGTAACGAAACATAAAACTTTTGAGAAGTGTATATTGCTTTCTACCTCTTTGAACGCTTGTGGCCTCATTTGGCATAGAACGCAGGAACAGCTGAAATTTTCTGTCTAAAAATACACCTACTTTCCGAGTTTTCACCTTCTTCTGGATTATTTTAGGTTGCTGCAAGTTTTCCTTCACGGTCTAGAATACTAAAATATAAATCAGCACAAATGTTTTTTTGTTTTTTTTTCTGAGGTTTAATACAGCATGTATTCATATAAAGCAAACTTGATTGAAATTGTTTTACCACGAGCAATCAAAGTTTATATATAAAGAAAAAATAACAACAGAAGAAGACTGTAATCAGTCATGTATGTCCTTCGGTAATTTCAAAGATTAAACGAGTGCGATTAGACTTCCATACTGTATTTCAACTGATCTTTCAAGTTTAATGAGCAGTAGACACTAAAGCTTTCACAATATTTTAGTACAAGTCATCAAATTGAATATTTTCATTTTAGTAGAGTGTGTTGTATTTCAAGCTACAAGAAATTACAATTGTAGATCATTACTGTTTCTTCTGACTACAGATAATGTCATAATTCTACGCAAAACACATTTATATAAAACGTTTTAATGTACATTCTCTTTACTGTAGATTCACCACGAAGTAAAACTTACCAGGAACACGTAAGTAGTTTCGATGTGTCATCTTTTCAATACAGATTTACCACAAAGTTAAAACACAGAAAGCAATAGTTCCAATGTGTCATCTCTTCAATATAGATTGACAATAAAGTTAGAAACGGGAGGACAAGTAAGAAGTTTCGAGGTACTATTATTTTTCAATACAGATTTACCACAAAGTTAAAACACAGAAAGCAATAGTTCCAATGTGTCATCTCTTCAATATAGATTGACAATAAAGTTAGAAACGGGAGGACAAGTAAGTAGTTTCGAGGTACTATTATTTTTTCAATACAGATTTACCACAAAGTTAAAACACAGAAAGCAATAGTTCCAATGTGTCATCTCTTCAATATAGATTGACAATAAAGTTAGAAACGGGAGGACAAGTAAGTAGTTTCGAGGTACTATTATTTTTTCAATATAGATTTACCACAAAGTTAAAACACAGAAAGCAATAGTTCCAATATGTCATCTCTTCAATATAGATTGACAATAAAGTTAGAAACGGGAGGACAAGTAAGTAGTTTCGAGGTACTATTATTTTTTCAATACAGATTTACCACAAAGTTAAAACACAGAAAGCAATAGTTCCAATGTGTCATCTCTTCAATATAGATTGACAATAAAGTTAGAAACGGGAGGACAAGTAAGTAGTTTCGAGGTACTATTATTTTTTCAATATAGATTTACCACAAAGTTAAAACACAGAAAGCAATAGTTCCAATGTGTCATCTCTTCAATATAGATTGACAATAAAGTTAGAAACGGGAGGACAAGTAAGTAGTTTCGAGGTACTATTATTTTTTCAATATAGATTTACCACAAAGTTAAAACACAGAAAGCAAGTAGTTACAATGTGTCATCTCTTCAATATAGATTGAGAATAAAGTTAGAAACGGGAGGACAAGTAAGTAGTTTCGAGGTACTATTATTTTTTCAATATAGATTTACCATAAAGTTTAAAACACAAAGAACAATTCAGTAATTTCGATGTACTATCCCTTCATTATAGATTTACAATGAATTGAAAACACCAGGGACATGTGCTATCGTTTCAGTACAAATTTACCATAAAGTTAAGAAATACTGAGTAGAATTAAGTAGTTTCGGTGTGCTTTTCCTTCAACGTGAATTATTCGGAAACATTTATTTTACGGTTAATTTCAACAATTTACGATCCTAATTTTTATAATACAAGCTTGCCTATTTCAGAAATTCCTTCACTTTTTATACTAGAACTTTTTACAACACAGAGCGTTGAAGATAACCATGTTAAATATCATAAGTTTTGTTTGTTATCACGATTGTAGTTTTCAGTATGGAAAAACTATTTTATATAGTTATATATAATCTTACTTGCACACAATAGTTCGTATGGTATACAATATAAATTATTATTTTATATCATGTACACTTGTTTATTTTATTTATGGGTATGCTACTAAGGTTTTCTGGCACCGTCCCTAATTTTGAACTAATTACCAGAAGGCAGTCATTCAGCGACACCCATTGTCTATCTTAATGGATTGACTGTCACCTCTATAATGTACCAATATTCTACAGTGGCTCAGTAGTAATCCTAAGGGTTTAATCCACTAAAATTGGATTTCGATACTTGTGTTGGGTACAGCACAGATAGCCCATAGCGAAGTTTTGTGTTTAATAACAAATAAACAAAGGAAGCCACAACTTAGAATCGAACAATATTTTATGGTATTACCAGTATTCAAGTCTGGTTCATTAACCCGAAATATACTTCGATCCCACTTTGAATACATTGAAAAAATTGCGAGTCTTTTAAAAGTATATTTGAAGTTATTTAATAATTTATCTTGTGAAATTATAAACTGCGGTACTTAGTTAAAACAAAGGCTATTTACATTCACGTGCAAAACGTTTATTGTGCTAACTAAAGTTATTAACAGGAAAGTAATTCTTAATTACTAGTCCTATTACCAGACTTAGTCGGTTAGTTTTGTTGTTAAGCTAAATGCTACATAGTGGGTTATCTGTACTCTGCCCACCAAGGATATCATAACCCAATTTTAGTGTCAAAACCTGTAACCTAACTACTGAGCCATTTGGGGTTGCTCCAATCTTGGTAAATATCCTCATTTGTCAATAATTTGCGTAAAGAAAAAATGTGCATAGTACTTTTAATTGACAATTTTGAAAAGTATAGATTTAGTTTTTTATCAAATTCGTTTTAACTAATACCATTTTATTTTTGTATATTTTTCACTTGATATGTATTGTGGTCGTGTAAAGTTTGCATAAAGGTCAAAGAAAAACAAAACAAAACACAAATGTGGACTTATTTTTACTGATTTAACTAAAATAGAACACCTGTATCTCAGAACAGCTGGTATAGATATGGATGTCCAAAAAGCATTCGACTCAGTATGGCACAATGGCCTCCAGTAAACTCAAGCCCAAAACACCCCGTCAGTTTTAGTCCGATGGATCGCCAGCTTTCATCACTAACCGTACAGCTGTAGTCAAAATTCATTCATCTCTTTAAAATCGATTCAACTTAAATGCTGGTATACCCCAAGGCTCGGTGCTTAACTCTCTCTCTATATCTGCATGTGTTTAGGTTTAAAATTAATATTTCCTCAGAAACATTAATATCCCCTGGGGTGCTCGAAGACTAACGAGTCCTCCTTCAACCCCGCACCAGGTAGGAATTTAGAAAATAATAGTGTTAGTGGATTACACTGATAGACAGATTAGTGGACCGATTTAACACATGTAAATGCTTGTCTGGTAAGCGAGGCAGGCAACAAGGCGAAGGCTAAGCATCTCTCTCTTAAGCCCCCCAGTGGCTCAGCAGTATGTCTGCAGACTTCCACCGGTAAAAACCGGGTTTTGATACCCATGATGGGCAGTTTTTAAAGGTCTCCCACTAGTACAGTGGTAAGTCTACAGATTTACAACACTAAAATCAGGAGTTCGATTCCTCTCAGCAGGTAGCCCGAGTTGGCTTTGCTAAATGAAAACACACACACTCTCTCTTTGTTGGTGATTTTTCTTTCCTTCTTTATTTATCCCTTTCGGTCTTTTCTCTGTTACATCTTATTCCTCCTCTCTTTTCTTTCTCTCACAACTCTCTCTGCTTAGTTCATCTTGAGATAAAACATGATGGGCTGCAGCTTTGATCTTTCCGCTACTTCACAAATTGCTTCATCTGAACATCTTATCACAAGATAAAATTCACTGGCCCCCAGAGAAATGGCCTGGCCTAACATCTTTGCAGTCTTCCCGATTTCTCAAATTTTCCAGTCATAAACCAAGATACACCTCTACCTTACAAGACATGCCTATCCTCTGAGCACGTGCGGGGCTGAAGAGAAACAATAAGTTTCTGAGTGCCCCTGGTTTGCCTTTTGGTTCTCCCATGAAGGTTTAAAACCAAAACGACTACCTTGATAAATTTGGCAGACAATTTAAACGTGTCCAGTCTCTATATTCTCTTAGCTTAAACCAAACTTATTTTCTTCAATTCAGGTTTACTGTGTGATAATTCTGGATAACTTCCTGTTGTAAGTAGATCCATTCGATTCTTACATGGAAGACAGTAGTTATTTGAGAATACTGCAATAATGTTAACTTTATGTAGCCATGAAAAGTATGCTAGTATCTCATAATGATCTTAATGTAATCACCTGCTATAGCAATGTAATGAATATTGAAAAACAAGGTGTTGTATAACAACAAACTATCGAGTGTTATTCAAGCTTCAATTAATTTACATCACTACTTATGTGGCTCAACATTTTACACATCATACAGAACTGAACTGGCTAATGAATTTCTGCAATCCAGAAGGCCAGAAAGCAAAGTGGTTCTAGAAGTTTCAAACATACAATTTTAATATTGGAAAAATTGAAAGGTTAATGTGTTACCTTAAAGATCTTTAATTATCAAAGAAAGTAAACACTGCAAAGAATTTGTTTATTTTGAATTTTGTGCAAAGCTACATAAGGACTATCTGCACTACCCATCCCTAATTTTACAGTGTAAAGCTAGAGAAAAGACATCTAGTTATCACCCCCACTGCCAACTTTTGGGCTATTCTTCTACCAACATACTGTGAGATTGATTGTCACATTTTAATACCCCCATGGCTGAAAGGGTGAGCATGTTTGGTGTGACATGGATTCAAACCCTAGACCCACAGATTGTGAGCCTAGCATCCTAACCATGTCGCTATGCTGGGCCCACTGCAAAGAGAAATGCACAGTATAAGGCAACTAACCTAAAATGCAACAAAGCAGAAATCCAAGGTAAAGGCATTCACATATGTTGAATTTACTGTGGTCCAAAAGCCAAATGAAAGACACTCATCCAAGATACAACAGCATTAAACAAATAATTCAGTGGATTAGAAATGGCACAGAACAGTTGGTGGCTCAATAAAAAAAAAAATGTTCCAATAAAACAGAAATTACAACATCATTTGGTACTTCCACACTCACTGCAATCAGAGTTCTGTCACCTACACAACCTTGCAACAGCTTCGATGTTAAAATGACATTGGAAAGGATAAGAGAATGCCTTTACAGAGGTTAGTTATATTGAAGCCTCACCCTGTTTTCAGTCTAGATTCATTCTGATAACTGTGTACATTCACAATAGCCTTATGGTGTAGTTTCATTTGGAAAAAGTTGTTACATCCAAAACTCTTCTATGTAAATTTCCACAGACAGTGGTTTCCCATTATCAGTTTCATCACACAGAAATCCACAAGTGCTGAATTTGGCACTTGACCAGCATGTCTTTGTATGGAATAACATGCACGTATTTCATTCACTTAGTGCTCGAAGTAAAATGGTAGAATAGATACATTATAATAGCAGCTTTTCCAGATGAAGATCCTTCTTATATTGTATACTGTTGTTTTGGACACATGCATGGCTAATGCCATACAAACATTTGTGTAATCTCACCTCCCACATAACGTAGCTGGGTTACTACTCATTGCAATTCTCTATCAGGATGGTCCTAGTACCCACAAGTTCATCCATATTATTTTGTTTTTCAATGCTATTAAGCTTAAGGGATTTCCTGTCTTGGAAATTTTAAATATCCAATCTGAAAACACTTTTATGAACTGAGCATACAATTTTATATCAGATTGGTCCTCTACCATGGAAATAAACACATCTTAGTTGTAGGGGATATTGAAGTGATACTATTACTGTCTGTGTGATTGGTCCTCTACCATGGAAATAAACACATCTGAGTTGTAGGGTATATTGAAGTGATACTATTACTGTCTGTGTGATTGGTCCTCTACCATGGAAATAAACACATCTTAGTTGTAGGGGATATTGAAGTGATACTATTACTGTCTGAGTAACTGGTCCTCTACCATGGAAATAAACACATCTTAGTTGTAGGGGATATTGAAGTGATACTATTACTGTCTGTGTGATTGGTCCTCTACCATGGAAATAAACACATCTTAGTTGTAGGGGATATTGAAGTGATACTATTACTGTCTGTGTAACTGGTCCTCTACCATGGAAATAAACACAACTTAGTTGTAGGGGATATTGAAGTGATACTATTACTGTCTGTGTCACTGGTCCTCTTCCATGGAAATAAACACATCTTAGTTGTAGGGGATATTGAAGTGATACTATTACTGTCTGTGTGATTGGTCCTCTACCATGGAAATAAACACATCTGAGTTGTAGGGTATATTGAAGTGATACTATTACTGTCTGTGTGATTGGTCCTCTACCATGGAAATAAACACATCTTAGTTGTAGGGGATATTGAAGTGATACTATTACTGTCTGAGTAACTGGTCCTCTACCATGGAAATAAACACATCTTAGTTGTAGGGGATATTGAAGTGATACTATTACTGTCTGTGTGATTGGTCCTCTACCATGGAAATAAACACAACTTAGTTGTAGGGGATATTGAAGTGATACTATTACTGTCTGTGTCACTGGTCCTCTTCCATGGAAATAAACACATCTTAGTTGTAGGGGATATTGAAGTGATACTATTACTGTCTGTGTGAATGGTCCTCTACCATGGAAATAAACACATCTTAGTTGTAGGGGATATTGAAGTGATACTATTACTGTCTGTGTGATTGGTCCTCTACCATGGAAATAAACACATCTTAGTTGTAGGGGATATTGAAGTGATACTATTACTGTCTGTGTAACTGGTCCTCTACCATGGAAATAAACACAACTTAGTTGTAGGGATATTGAAGTGATACTATTACTGTCTGTGTCACTGGTCCTCTTCCATGGAAATAAACACATCTTAGTTGTAGGGGATATTGAAGTGATACTATTACTGTCTGTGTGATTGGTCCTCTACCATGGAAATAAACACATCTGAGTTGTAGGGTATATTGAAGTGATACTATTACTGTCTGTGTGATTGGTCCTCTACCATGGAAATAAACACATCTTAGTTGTAGGGGATATTGAAGTGATACTATTACTGTCTGAGTAACTGGTCCTCTACCATGGAAATAAACACATCTTAGTTGTAGGGGATATTGAAGTGATACTATTACTGTCTGTGTGATTGGTCCTCTACCATGGAAATAAACACAACTTAGTTGTAGGGGATATTGAAGTGATACTATTACTGTCTGTGTCACTGGTCCTCTTCCATGGAAATAAACACATCTTAGTTGTAGGGGATATTGAAGTGATACTATTACTGTCTGTGTGAATGGTCCTCTACCATGGAAATAAACACATCTGAGTTGTAGGGTATATTGAAGTGATACTATTACTGTCTGTGTGATTGGTCCTCTACCATGGAAATAAACACATCTTAGTTGTAGGGGATATTGAAGTGATACTATTACTGTCTGTGTAACTGGTCCTCTACCATGGAAATAAACACATCTTAGTTGTAGGGGATATTGAAGTGATACTATTACTGTCTGTGTAACTGGTCCTCTACCATGGAAATAAACACATCTTAGTTGTAGGAGATATTGAAGTGATACTATTACTGTCTGTATGATTGGTCCTCTACCATGGAAATAAACACATCTTAGTTGTAGGGAATATTGAAGTGAAATTAAACTTAACCTCTTCTTAACTAGGAAGCAGAAAGTATAACAGAAAAGCTTCTCAAAATTTTGTTTAAAGTATTTATGGAACTTTGAAAACACTTTGTTTGTAGATGTGTAAAATATTATAATCAAATTATGTATTAGACTAACAAGCTTTGTTACTGTACAATACAGCTTGCTGCACAGTATGAATATCCTCTCTTTTTCATCTCTCAGTTTAGTAAAGTTTATTACCAAAACAAGCTGAATTCTAAAGTTCCTTGACTAATACACTATGATACTATTGTAGATTCCAGACTAATACACTATGATACTACTGTAGATTCCAGGCTAATACACTATGATACTACTGTAGATTCCAGGCTAATACACTATGATACTATTGTAGATTCCAGACTAATACACTATGATACTACTGTAGATTCCAGACTAATACACTATGATACTACTGTAGATTCCAGACTAATACACTATGATACTACTGTAGATTCCAGACTAATACACTATGATACTACTGTAGATTCCAGGCTAATACACTATGATACTACTGTAGATTCCAGGCTAATACACTATGATACTACTGTAGATTCCAGACTAATACACAATGATACTACTGTAAATTCTACACATGAAAGAAGTGATTTCCATGATTAATTTTCCTTTCCCAATGTATTAACTTGAATCTTACCGTCAAGACTGACATTATTCAAGGTCTATACCTCCCCCCCACAGGTATGCATGTTCAATACCCCTCTACACACATACAACAAAAAATATATAGGAAACTTTTAAATGTGATGTTAAACAATGTAATCTTATGTGCTGTGATGGATCCTTAATTCAAATACTAAATTTCAAGACAATCCATCAAGAAATATACCAAATATAATAATTTTTTTTCTTTTCACCAAAAGTATTAACTGATTTGATAGAAAAACATACTTAACTTTTTTGGATTGTTTTTCAAATCTTGTACACTGATAGGTCTTTACAACTTGCAATTAAGTGTCAGATTTGTTCCAAGTACAAGCTACATAAAGTTATTCAAATGTGACCAACATTTTTGTGCACACCTCTACAAAAACTCGTTAACAGTGAAGATAACTGATTTTGATCAGCAAAACTACAGGGTGAAAGGGCATGCAGATACACAAGTATTAATTAGGCCAAACAAACTAGATTCACAGTTTCAAGCTCGTGTTTTAAAAATATATACAGGTTAATGGTTATTATTCCTGGACAACTTTAAACACAATTTTTTAAAATTTTTGACATTTTTCTGATTAGGGAGTTTAGTGTCACATGATATTAGCTTAAGCAATTAGCATAAATAATGATCCTTCACATATGAGTAATTAAAATAAACTGCTAATCTAGATTCTATGGTGTTACCATATAGCAAGTTATTAATACTATTTTAGAGAGAAAAAACTAAACATATATTTCATAAGGAATCTGGTTGGTTCTGTTCCAAATAATAGGGTTACAATCCTAAAGCTAATGTTGCTTATAACTGAGTGTCACTTTTTTTATTCGCTGTGGTTTCTTCGTGTGTATTGACATAAAATCATAATATTTACTCAAAAACACCTTAGCTGTGAAGAAAAGGTGGGGCAAAAAAAAAAAAGAAAGACTGAAAATGCCTAAAGTTCAATAAAAACAAGGCCCAACTAACTAATGAAGGAATGTTCTTGTGAAGTTACATACAACCCATCATATATGATGAAGCAAGTATAACCCTACTTAATGAAATATTCAAATAAACTACCTGAGCAACAATTCAATGAACTACATCTTTATTTATGATGCACATGTATGTACTTTATGTACAAGAAATAAAGGAAACCATTAGTATCACATGCACACACACTGTACATAAATATCTGGCTTTAAAGCACATTTTGCTAAAAACATACAAATTAACTTCTACTTAATTGTTTGTACACAACAATACTGCTATGGCAGTTAAATAATCTTCAACATTATTATAACACTTGAGGAACACAAACAGGTATACAAGTGTTTCACGACAGCTGTTAAGGGTGCATCATTACAACACTTACTAACTCTTCATTATTATAACACTTGAGGAACACAAACAGGTATACAAGTGTTTCATCATGACAGCTGTTAAGGGTGCATCATTACAACACTTACTAAATCTTCAACATTATTATAACACTTGAGGAACACAAACAGGTATACAAGTGTTTCATGACAGCTGTTAAGGGTGCATCATTACAACACTTACTAAATCTTCAACATTATTATAACACTAATACTTATAATACTTGAGGAACACAAATGGGTATACAAGTGTTTTATGACAGCTGTTAAGATAGCACTATTACAACACTTACTACAACTTGTATATCTGAGGTTTACTAACACAAATAAAGGCCAATTTCTTTTTATAACTTTTAGGGTTACATTATCGTAACACTTACTACTACTTCTATATTTGAGGTTCCCAAACACAGATACAAGTGCTTCATTAAATTACTCCTGAGGTTACAGCACTATAACACAATACTACTATTACACTTGAGATACACAAGCAGGTATACAAGTGTATTATTATAACACTCACAACTACTTATATTTCGAGGTACACAAACAAGGATACAAATATTTCATTACATTACTCTTTTAGAGTTATAACTATTTATACACTTGAGGTACAATGCTTAAACACAGCTATATGTAAGTATTCAGTTCAGCATCTACAAGACTTAGATAAAATATCTTCACTGCACAAGTCTGTTTTGTATTACTACATTGGTTCTCAACCATTTTGAATCCATAGATCTCTTCCCTTTAAAGCATTCATTAAAAACATTACTGCAATACTGTATCTATAATTCCAGACAGAGTACCTATGTTTAATGTATTTATATAACGAGATACATACATCCAAACCACGAAAAATTCCTCAAGCCAATTATTTGGACACACACAGTGAGAAATGTGCTCACTCAAACAATAATAATGACTTAAGTCTTGCTCACTAACTTTACCCTTTTGCGACAGGTCAAAGGTCATGTCATCGCATTTGTTGACTTGCATTCAAAATTTTATTGAACTACTATTTTATGAATGTCAATAAATCTGAAATAAAATTGTAGATTATAATTCAAACATATATATACACTGTTTAAAATTAGAAGTTTGTGATGTTAAAATACAATGTTTATAGTTTAGAACAAATTAGGAACTCAAATTAACAATACTGACAAGCTATAATATAAAACAAGAACCTCATTTTATTTTGCGAGATGTGGCTTATGTATTGAATCAAACACAGTGGCCCAATTCAACTTTTCCATTTTTGAAAACAGTCCCTTATATACAATATATAACATGTGAATAATTAAGAATAACCAATCAACAACTTAGAATTTCCCCAGAGCTATTTTAATGTGTGAAAAGACTACCACGTTCTTTTAAATCAAGATTTGTTTCTGCTGGAAATAATTAAAATGTATTTAGATTTAAATTACTAAGCTTGATAAATTATAGTGGAATTTATGGTATCAGTATAGTTATTTATGATTTTTTTAGTTGTTCAACTGTATAAATAAAAAACTTAAAAAAGTTTGATATCCTCCAACTTGCAAAATTTTAAGGCTTAACAGCCTACGTCTAGCAGCAATGGAGTACAAAGGTCACAGCCAGAAGTGGCAATTGTTTGCTTCTTGATTTTGTTGGAGAATAAGTTTAATAATTTATTTCTAAATGGTATTAATCTATATCCATATAAAACGTATAATAACCGAAATGTAACTGTATATTACAGAATACTAGTCCACTGACATACAGCCAAGAAAGGGAATACTAAAGACCACTTTCATATTACTAGATACATGTGCATCATGTCAATACAAGCTATGTAATGTTAGCTCAGTGTGACTGGAACTAAAGACCACTTTCATATTACTAGATACATGTGCATCATGTCAATACAAGTTATGTAATGTTAGCTCAGTGTGACTGGAACTAAAGACCACTTTCATATTACTAGATACATGTGCATCATGTCAATACAAGCTATGTAATGTTAGCTCAGTGTGACTGGAAGATCAATATAATAAAACACAATAAATACATATATAACATTGTGAGAATTACGCTACTCAAACTGAACATTTGTATTATAACATGTAGTCACTGTAGCATGAAAAAAGTATAATTTATATTTATTTTTCCTTTTTTTATTTTTATATGATATTATGAAGTTGAACAATTGACATACCACAATTAGCTAGAGTATAGAATATAGTCTTCCTGAATACAAACACTTGAAATGCAGTTAGAAGGTTTCAGAAATTAAGCAAAGAATACTCCAGATATTTTGGGATGAAGAACAGTTTTATTTAATCATAACATAAAATCACTTTGCACTTGGACTAGTAACAAAACAGAATTGATATTTTCAAAAACAAATCTTTAGTAAGAATATTTCAATAAAATTCTGATTTTTTGTGTACAAAAGAACTGTAAAATTTACCAAAGTCTTCTGTATCAAAAGCTACAGTGCAAATACTTAAAGTGTGTAAATGTGTAGATGGGTTTTTGTACATTATACCAAGCCCGTCGCAAAAGGGTTAAAACAATGCAGTGACTTTTGTCATTATACTAATAAAGATGTGATTGTAATTGTGTGTTTATGCACTAGAATGTGGAATTCTTACATTCCATAAACCTCTACAGAACTCCTCGATTTTCTTTTAGAAAACCAAGTTGAGAAGCACAGTCTTAGAGCATTAGTTAACAAGACTGTTCACATGCTACAACCCAAATATACTAATTACTAGTATGCAGACTTCTTCAACAGCATTGAAACACTTGAGATAGCAACCAAACAAGTTTCTCTTTCAATACTGTAGCACATATACAAATCCTTGTTTAAATGCTACTATAAGAATATCTTACTTTAAAAAGTAACACAGAACTACGATAGCTCTTGACTTTTATGCTAACAGTACACTGTTAACACTTATCTGTTTCCAATGTATATATTTTTAAAAAACACAGACTAATAGTACACAAAGGACAATAGTTATTACTATCACATAAACAATTAAACAATCTTATAAGTAGTGAAATATAAGTTTCACTCTTGTCTCAACTGCGTCTAATACCAAAATAGATTGGTTTTCACTTTAAAACAAAGGATTCTTCTTGCTACCAGGACATAAGTTGCATTTCTCTTTGAAAAATCACTAAAAATAATTGTTTATTCATGGGATCAAATTTCTCCTGTGCTTTAAAACTGTCAAGAAACTTTCTTTTAAAAAAAAAGCATGTTCACATGACAAACACAGACACTCCAAAAATCTAGAAAAAACGTACAAGAACTTTATAAATTAATAACTGTGTTCAAAGTTAGTACGTTATTTACATTTGAAAGCTTAGCTGATATATGTCAAAATAAAGTAATTAATATATCAGATACAATAGTGACAAATGACCAAAATAATCTTTCTAACAATCATTTTCTCAAAAGATAAAATCTTATGCTATCCAAACATTTATGAAAAGATCACTACTGTTTACTTCCTTCTGGGTCAGGTTGTCTTATATTCATTTACACAATTACATGAAACTAATTTACAGTTTTGTGTGTTCAGCACACTCCTCTTGCACTTCTGGCTGTTGACTGAGAATGTCTTCATTTCCCGAGTATGGCTCTCCACTTTCTTTGATAGTTGGTTTAGAAACAATTTCTTCATTACAGTTCTCAGACAGAGGTTTTACTTTAGCTTCCAGTTGTGCAATACATTGCTGAACATCTTTGATAACAGCTCTTCTGGCATTTCTAACCTGTTCATCCCCAAGAGTACTGACATCATCAAGTTTCAGCATACACCTTGTCAACATCTCATCCAAGTATCCATATTTCTTCTGTCCATTGATGGTAGATCCATCAAAGGCTGTTACTTCCATTTTAAGGCTATCAAGTTCACTTCTTATAGCAGCTATTTGCTGAAAAGGGTCTAGCTGTTGGTATTCTGAGGGTCCATCACAACTGTCACTTGTAGTCCTTGCATTTTGCTGTTGGGTACAAGGCAAATCACAACTAGCTTGGCTAGCATCAGATTTATCATGTCCTTGATTATGAGAAGATCCACTGTTAATATTTATTCTTGTTATGTGACAACCTTTGTTGGAGAAATTGTTACCAGAATGGAGCTCCTCAGCCCTGAGAGAAGAACAAGGATCTTTGTGATTCACAAGGATTTGAGGAGAATCCTCTCGATTATTTGGGAAATCTCCTTGCATTTCCTTCTGAATTGGTACGTAGAAAACTTTTGTCGTTGATACAAGTGGACTCTCTGAATCACAATCACCTCGAGCTGGACAATTTTGACTAGTAGAGTCTTGTCTATTGGATAAAGAATGCCATGTACTGCCACCAGAGGAACTGTGGTTTTCAAAGTTCTGTCTTAGCTGCTTTATACTTGGACTACCCCAATCCTCTCCTTCAGAAGAGTGTTGTTGATGGGATCTGGTTTTTCCTTCTTCACCAGTACTATCAGAAGCATATCCTGAACTTGTTGAGCCATCCCGAGGCTCTACAAGTATGGGAATATGGTAAACACGTGGTTCCAGAGGTCTTCTTTGGGATTGTCCAGGCTGAGCATCACTGCCTTGAGATGATGTCTCTGACTCTGAAGTACACATGTACTCACCACTTGTTTTCATAGGGGCACCCTTTTGATGAATTACCTTAATCGGCATGCCCTCTTCATCACAATTCCAGTTATTAAAGGATGATCCTACTTTGCGAGAAATGTTTGGACTACCAGAGTTGGATTCTGATGGGGAATTATTTCCCTCACAATGCCCATGCTATAAATAGAAATATTATAATAATATACATATATATTGAAACAATTCTATTTGCAAATACAAATTTAAGAATTAATGTTCTGAAATAAAATATAAGAAAGCACAAATGAAAGAGCAAATAACATTACATATTTCTAAATTAAACCTGTCAACACAACATCAGCTATAAAGTTAACTGTTTCTTTACCTCATGTGCTTGTAAAACATTTATTTAATTACTTTAGCTCAATAACACATTTCACTTTTAAACCACTGTTTCCACCCAATCAAAACATTTAAATACGTACAGCCTTGAACAACATTTGTAATTTAATGTTCAAAATATATTAAATTATTAAACTTATTTTACATCTGTGTAGGTCACCAAACAAGCTGAAAATCAATTGGAACTGTAACAATTATTCATTCAGAACCATTAAAAAACAAAACAAAAAAAAACAGCGATAAGTTACAAGATTTATTCTAAAGTCTGTTTAATAATTTACAGTGAAGAGAATACTCAGCCAATTATGTAGTTTTGTATTAAACAAGAACATCGATTTGCAAAATATAGTAAAACATACATATGACAACAACTGAAAACAGTACAAACTATGAAAAACTTCCATAAATATAACTCTCTTCACATTTCTTTTCTGAAGTAAAACTAAACTGGTTAGATTACAAATACTGTTTTCATGACATGAAAAACGCATGTTCAAAAAGTCCAGATACAAAATAATAAAAACCATGTAACCCAAGCACTTTCAAAATGTTGGCCTACCTTATTTTGAAGAAGATACACCTTTCACAAATGCGTGGGTTATAGGGTTTTTAATCATTTCGTACAAACATTGTTTGCCATTCTTGTTTCATGGAGACAAACAATTATTGCATGGATACAATATGTACAAGTTATAATATATACAGTCGCCATTGTAAAACATCATGAGTACAACAACTCAATACAACTGTTGAGTGATTTGGTTTGGCTTATTGTTTTATTTAAAAGCAATATGAGATATGTATATTTCATTGTGTCATGTTCTTTATGAAAAAATTAAAAATGTTTTATAATTGTAGATTTCCAGGTATTCTTCAATACTTTTAAAACTTTTCTATAATAATTATATTCTTACAAAGGAAAATTTTATTTTTAATTTGTTTCAAAAGCTACACATGGTTTCACTGTGTTTATGTATCACTGGTATACATGAAAAATAACCTTTTTAAACATAACAAAACAAACATATTAACTAATAATGTGACTGATAATACCTTGTGGCTTCTTTTATGCTGCAACTTGAAGTGAAAGCTTACTGTAAGCATCGTGAATAGCGTAAAATGTGTAATGTAAACAACATCCAATTTCTATTTAAAATACAACTGCTTTATACAGTGCATTCTTAAGCTACATGTGAATGTTTTATTTCAATTTCTATTTAAAATACAACTGCTTTATACAGTGCATTCTTAAGCTACATGTGAATGTTTTATTTCAATTTCTATTTAAAATACAACTGCTTTATACAGTGCATTCTTAAGCTACATGTGAATGTTTTATTTCAATTTCTATTTAAAATACAACTGCTTTATACAGTGCATTCTTAAGCTACATGTGAATGTTTTATTTCAATTTCTATTTAAAATACAACTGCTTTATACAGTGCATTCTTAAGCTACATGTGAATGTTTTATTTCAATTTCTATTTAAAATACAACTGCTTTATACAGTGCATTCTTAAACTACATGTGAATGTTTTATTTCAATTTCTATTTAAAATACAACTGCTTTATACAGTGCATTCTTAAGCTACATGTGAATGTTTTATTTCAATTTCTATTTAAAATACAACTGCTTTATACAGTGCATTCTTAAGCTACATGTGAATGTTTTATTTCAATTTCTATTTAAAATACAACTGCTTTATACAGTGCATTCTTAAGCTGCATGTGAATGTTTTATTTCATTTTTATAAATTATATATAAATTTGTTGTCACGATGAATGAGTGTTCAATGAAATGTTTTGAAGGTCAAAATCTACCATTTGTTATCCACACTGTTTTCACTGCAGTTTGATGTTCATGCCTATAACTCTTTCACCACATGAAATGGTTCTAAACCACTTTATATCTATTAGTAATTCAACAAATTTTAACTAGTTGTTCTACTATGGTTCTTGCCAAACTATTTAGGTTAATCACCATGATGCAAGTCTTGAGTTTCTTTTGCAGAAGATTTTGTTTGGTGGTCCTAGAGCAACAAAATGTCCAGTAGTAAAAACATTTTCCAACTCATCTAAATATTCTTTATAGTAATAAACAACTTTGTCCAGTACTTTTTGGTTTTTCATATATTCTGATTAATCTCTAATCAAGTTGTAATTTTTCAGATGATTCAGGATTTGTCTAGTTTAAAGTAGAAAAATATGAACACTAATAAAAACATGGTAGTTTGTTGATGATACAGTGGAAGAATCAGCAACCATACCCACTTTCGGGACAACTCCAATAACATTACAACAAGGTTTCTGTCAGATATGTAGAATAACAAATTTTTGTAAAGCATGAATCTCCAAGAATGAACACTGCAGGAAAAGTTTTATAAAGTTAAACACCGAGTCAAAAATTAAAGATATTTACACCTTGAGAAAAAGGTTCACTCAGTGAAAAAGAAAATATAATTACAAAATAGCTTAAGTTATTATCTATCAAGATATTACTTAGCAAAAATACAGAGACAACAATGACATCATCACAAGTATATTAAAACAAGCAAACAAAACGGAGCATATAATTTCTGAAATACCTTCCTTTCCATGACAAAAGTTGCTACACAAATATATTTGCCACCTCACTGTCCCACAATATATAAAGATTGAATGTATCTTTCAAGATTTTGCTTTTATTAAACAAAAGTCAAAACTACTGCACTCACCTAGTCTACATTAAAGGTAAAGACTGTAATTCAGTTTAAACATACCTGCCATAACATTATACATCTAATTTTTTTATTCAAGTATCACAGGTGTGTCACAATTGATATACCTTCCTTTCCATGACAAAAGTTGCTACACAAATATATTTGCCACCTCACTGTCCCACAATATATAAAGATTGAATGTATCTTTCAAGATTTTGCTTTTATTAAACAAAAGTCAAAACTACTGCACTCACCTAGTCTACATTAAAGGTAAAGACTGTAATTCAGTTTAAACATACCTGCCATAACATTATACATCTAATTTTTTTATTCAAGTATCACAGGTGTGTCACAATTGATATTTTCATAACAACTTCTTTATTTTCACTCTCGTGTTCTTACAATTATATTTTCAAACTTTGGTTTCTTTACTGGAACTATATGTTAGATCTGGCAAAGTGCTGTATACTAAATATTGACTTCCATCACTCTTCATTAACATATTGTCAATACCTGCTTGTTTCTCAAGACAGTACACTTAAAGTACATTACTTGTCAAGTTATTTAGGTAGGGGACTTACTTCAATAAGTGACAAGATCATATGTTTTCAACGTTCATGTTCACGTTATGTTCAGGTCATGTTAATGCACAATTCTGTATAATATTCAAATGGAATTACAATAAAACAAGTAACAGCACATTATTATCAATAAACCTGGCAAGAAAATGTATTTAATACATTAGACTATAACAAGTTCTAATTTCTCAATTTCAAAAAGAAATGTTTAAATACATTTTCATCCTTCTCTTGTCTGTATTATGTGACACTCATCCCTACATGTAGTTTAACCTGTTCAGTGCTGTAGACGAGATAGCTCATCCACGCCGATTGGTAACAGTACCACGGATGAGTTAATTCGTTCTCAATAATACTCAACTTCAATGCTAGATGTCAGCACCATACACACATTTGACTTACTTACATATTGTTTCACTTTCAATCCAAAATGGCATCACGAAAAAGGTTACACAATTAAGAGGCATTAGAGTTGTATTTTGAACTTGGTTTGGAGTTGCCTTAGCAGCCAACAGGTTAAACATGAAACTATACTTTTATAGTACAGATAGTGCTAAGAAACAGACTAATTTTATATCATGTAATTTTCTTGGTCCATGGAAATAGCACATCCTGCCATTCAGACATGGTCAATAATTCTCTTTAATATTTGATCTTGGATTGTTTATTGACTTTAATATATTTATTTCTGTACAAGACTATGAAAACAATGTTTGAATTACTTTGTCTAAAGATTATTACCAAGTTCACATCAATCAGGCCCATGAATTATTTTAAGGCATGCATATTTTGATTAAAAAGCAAAATTATAAGAGATAGGGCATCATTTAATTTTATGTATTTAATTACTGTAAGAAATAAGTTATTTCATGTACTACTACCATTACAAAATAGCAGTATTGAGTTTTTCAAATGGCAAAAAAAACAATAGTCCAGATGTAAGCATTTAATATTGTTTTGTGTATTTTTCTGTATTGTTACATACGTGAAAAAACTAGAAACATAGTAGATTAAATAAAAAAACATGACTTTATAGAAATAAATCTAAATGTATTACTTGTTCAATGACACAAACTGTCCACTGTACACTTGATTAAATATATTACTTAATATAGTAAAAATTAACCAACCCAGTTGAGAATACCTGAGTAATTGTGAAGAAGCAAAAAATATTCAAACATTTGATTTTACAACACAGTATATAACAATCCATTAGAAAATTTAATTTCTGTTATGAATTCATTAATAGAAATATACTGTCATCCTTTTATAGCACTGGAAGAAAACTTACCTCCAAAAATAAATAATAAATTTGATATCTATAATAACTTTTTTTCCCAATGACTGTGTATTTAAACAGGAGTTCCAGTAGGAACTACCTATACAGCAAGGTTGTATCTAAGTTAATGAGAATCGGTTTAGTGAAAACTGCATATATACATACATACATTATACACACACACACTGCTGGTCAAAATCTTAAGACCAATGGACATAGGAAAAAATATGCATTTTGTGTAGTTAGACTCAACCATTTATTTGAGTAAAGCTTCGAAAGATGAAAATAAAAAAACTTTTAGCATTTAGTAGGAAAAATGTGAACACTATGAAATTAGCCTAAATACTAGCTGGTCAAAAGTTTAAGACCATACTGAAACAAAGCATTAATTGGTAAACATACAACAAAATTTAGTCATTTGTGTTCAAGCATAAGCATTGTCAACATCCCTCACTGACATCAAGCGTGTTACATTGGGTAAAAACATGACAAAATCTAAAAAGTTGAGAGTTTGAACATGGCAGCATTGTTGAGCTGCAAAAGCAAGGTCTCTCTCAATGTACCATTGCTGGTGAGATTGGGCATAGTAAAACTGCTGTTGCAAATTGCTTAAGAGACCCTGAGGAATACAGAACAAGAATTTCAAGTGGTCGGCCCAAGAAAATTTCACCGGCATTAAGCAGAAGGATTTAACGGGTTGTCTGGCAAGACACCAGCCAACCGTTAAACCAATTAAGGCCCTTACAGACGCAGAATAAGCTTAAGAACAATAAGATGGCATCTATGAGAGAAAAGCTTTAAAAACCATAAACATCTTCAAAGGTCACGCCTCCTTCTACATCACGAAACAGCTTGGTTAAACTTTGCTGAGAAGCACCAAACATGGGATGTAGGTGAGTGGATGAAGGTTTTGTTCTCTGATAAAAAATAAATTTAACCTGGATGGTCCAGATGGCTTCCAACATTACTAACACGATAAGGAGATCCCACTGGAGACATTTTCTTCACAACACAGTGGAGGAGGTTCCACCATAATCTGGGGTGCCTTCTCCTTCCATGGAACAATGGAACTTCAGGTTATACAGGGGCATCAAACAGCATGTTGGAGATAGCATCCTTATTGACTAAAGGCCCTTGCTTGTGTGGAAATGACTTGATCTTTCAGCAGGACAACGCTGCAATCCACAATGCCCACAGGACAAAGGACTTTTTCATGGCAAATAACGTGATTCTTTTGGACCATCCAGCGTGTTCGCCCGAACTGAACCCCAATGAAAATGTTTGGGGGTGGATGGCAAGGGAAGTTTATAGAAATGGTGGTCAATTCCAAACAGTGCATGACCTTCATGAAGCCATCTTCACCACTTGGAATAAAATTCCAGCCAGCCTTCTGCAAATGCTTATACTGAGCATGCCAAGTGAATGTTTGAAGTTATTTGTAATGACAGCCATGCAACTAACTACTGAGACCCCTTGTTAGATATTTTCTACCCTGTTTAGGACTTCTTTTTGGTGTGGTCTTTTGACCAGCTAGTATTTAGGCTAATTTCATGGTGTTCACATTTCCCCTACTAAATGCTAAAAGTTTTTTTATTTTCACTTTCCCTTTTATTTTCATCTTTCCAAGCTTTACTCAAATAAGTGGTTGAGTCTAACAACGCAAAATGTATATTTTTTTCTTATATTCATTGGCCTTAAGATTTTGACCAGCAGTGTGTGTGTGTGTGTGTGTGTGTGTGTGTGTATAATTTATATATATAATATATATACACAGAAAGTTTCCTTTAACTTATAAACAGGTAGATTTATAATTTGTACAAATAATTCTCAGATAAACAATTTTATTAACACTATTTATATGGTACAATTAGAAATAGAAAATAGTTCAATTTCAGATGTGGAGACATTATTTAGTTCTAGAAACTAAAATAACTGATAATCATATCAAAAATTTTTGATAAAAATATTTATGTTCCAATATCAAATCTAGCTTCTTTTAACAGTAATGTACCATACTCTAAGTATCACAAATACTCAGATTTTGCAAAATTTGTAAAAAATTATATTTTATTACTAATGTTGAAATACTGATACAAAATTTAGTATTCAATGGGTTTATTTAGGAAACTAAATTAAAATATTTTGTGATAAAGAAAAAAAGAGTTTTTGTCCAAAGTTTCTGATGAGTACTTCTTAGTAAGTTTATTTAAACAACTTGAAACTACTTTTAAAACAGATGAACACCTTATAAAAGGATTGTTTATAGTCTGAAAATTGGTAGTACCATACTTAATGAGTGGTCATTGGGAGTTATACTAGTTAATTTAGATAACTTGGTTGGGCTATTATAATTTTATCTACTGAACAAGTAATTAAGTTAAATTAGTGCTTTATCAATACAATAAGGAATAGAATGTCAACCATAGGAGGCAAGTTTCTTACTTGTTCCCAAGTGGCAATACTTTTACTTTGGAGAGCAGTCACCAACTGTCTTTAAGAAGTGAACGGTTATATGGCTGCATTTCTTTTGATATATTTTATTTACATGAGACAAGCAAACAGAGGTTAAGACAGAGATGACGTATCCTCAGTTCAATTTGAATGTGGGTCCTACTTCTATAATAACCTCCAAAACCCAAGGTGTGTTTTATATCCTTTTAGTTTATACAGAATCTTTATTTTTTTTGAGAGGGCTTGATTTTTATAATTTAAATGTCATTTATCACTGCTTTAGAATTGCTGTATTTAATGCAGTCCTTACTTTTAATTTTACTGGACTGTTTGAGTATTAATTTTCTATATGCATTGATGATTGACAAACCTGCGAGACTGATAAATAGACGTTAAAACTGGTAGGCACTTTTATTTCCATCTCAATGTAAGTCCTACTTCTGCAGTAACCTCTAAAACCCAGAGCCACATTTTATACCCCATATTATAGCCTGCACCATGGGGATCCTTTTAATTTATGCAGCACTTGTGTTTACTTTGTTCACTGTGTGTATATGTATTACTTAGATTTTAGAAATGACCACTCTTGACACACTAAAAGATATATCCCACACATGTCAGCAAAGAGCCTTCCGAGATGCATTTTTACTTCAAGTGGGTTTCTTATCATCATGTGTTACCAGTTACTACCTCTAACACTAACAACAAATGGAAGTGATAGTTTTATTACAGACAATCTAACACCTTGAATTCATTTTTTTATTTTGTAAGAAATAAAACAAAATAAACAAGGAGGTAATTTACTTGGTGTAAGGACCTAAGATTTCAACACTAGTAGGAATATAAATAGACAATTATTTTTAAATAAAGATCTTTCCTTTGCATTTTTAAAAGCTGGATAAATGTTGGATAAACAACTGGAGATTCAGAACAAATTTTACATAGAAAAACAAGTCGGGACCTATTAAGATGTCTTGAACATTTTTTTTTTCCCTTTCCATTTTAGTTCACAAACTAGTATAAGTTATAAAAAACCCAGAGGATTTTCAATTAAGTTAAACAATTTGTGGAGTTATAATACAGTACTGTGTTAGGACGTTTAACACTATGGTAATTTTTGTGGAGTTATAATACAGTACTGTGTTAGGACGTTTAACACTATGGTAATTTTTGTGGAGTTATAATACAGTACTGTGTTAGGACTTTAACACTATGGTAATTTTACACTGATCACTGTTGACAACTAAATGAGTCACAGTGAAAATACTTATCACTTGTTAGAATTCCAATATACTTGTACCAAGGGCATCTCATAAGGATTCTGCTAGAATGAATATAATAATCAATTGTAGGGTGTGAAATAACTGTCAAAGCACCCCATGCTGTGTTTTGACTACACAGAAAGAAGCTAACATATTGTATCAGTATATGTTAGAAGTACTCTACAAACAAACCTTGACAAAGACAGTGTTTAACACTATATCTTAAGTTTTGTTGTCATGCTACAGCCTAAAAAGCACAGAGAATTATCAGTAGAGCATAGAGTTTGCATAGAAGCTTTGAAATGATCCCCAAACACTGTCAAGTACACCTCAGATCACAAGACCAAGACAAGTAAATTTGAAAATAAGGAAGACGTAAAACACCTAAACTTCATGATACTGATATTAAGTATCTTTTATTATACAGCTTTCAAGACTTTTTATATATGTTTATATAGAAATAATGTCTTGTTTGTAATTAGGTTGGCTGAAGAGCAGTCTTAAGAGGTGTACAGTTCTACCAACCAAATAAAAACTAAATTAAACAAATGATAATTCAAACCTTGTAAGTACATTAAACACAATATAGAAGTTTATATCCATTTTGTTTATTGAATATATACACACACAATTCATATAATCTAAACAGACATGACAAAAGACAACTACTGGGTAAGGTCAAGCTAATAAATCATTCACATTTTTGAAAAGGATTTATTGCCTTAACAATACATTTTGTTGTTTTCTTATAGTTTAGTCTGGGAAACAATGGTAATTATTATACATGAAATTCCCTTTAAATATATTAATAGCTTGTTCTTCTAAGGCATAGTATTTTGTGCAGGTTGGAGAAAACCTTTTATTTATTATTAAGGCTTAGCTTTTACAATTTGTCTACACAGAAGAACAAGCTCTTACCATTATTATAAATGAAATTCCCAGTAAATATTACATTGTTCCTCTTGCACACACACTTTTATTACTCTAAATCATTTTTAGTCTCTGTTATCATGGATCTTAATTTCTACAGAATCACCCATTTATTTGACACACAACATCTTATCCACAATCACATTATTTTGAGACTTATCCACAACTTCATAAAGATAACTGAACCAGCAGATAATAACTAAAGTAAAAAAAAATAAAAAATCAACTATCAGTGACCTCATTTCTTAATTATGATGAATCAAGATGTTAACAAACATGACCTGAGCAGTTCTGAAACCTCCTGACCTATAATTTACAAAATAGGAGTTAAATATCTCGTGTATTGAAGTAGATAACTCTTCAAATAACTCGCATAACAGTACAAAATTATAATGATTCTCCCTAAAATTTTGTTTAACCAATAATTTTGTAGTTTCATTAACGTTAATGATTTTTTATAGATGATTATCTATTATATTACACAAAACTGAACAAACCTTAGTTCTACCCTCTATAAAACTTCAGTAATTATTCACTGAAGTTGCGTTCAATTTAAAACAGCTCAAACACTATCAAACTGTAATATTAAGTTGTAACATATCTCGTAGTTATATAACCAACTCTCTACTATTGAACTATAGCAATTTCTATTAGTAATTTTAAATTTAACTTACAAGAAAAAGGAAATAAAGTATACCCATGTTTTGACTCTAGCTTTATGTTTAAAGTAATTAGTACAAAAACAAAAACATTTTCAATAACTCAAAGTATTTTAAGAATATAAAATATTCTCACCTTAAACCCTCCGTGATGAAATCTTTCATGCCAGTCAGGCCACTCTGGATTTAATTGGGCTGCTTCACAAAACATATCACGATCTTCGACGGGTCGAAAACCAAAACGTTTGAAAAATTCTGACCTACGTTCAGCTGGATTTGTGTCCGAAAATTGAAAAGGAAATTTTCGTTGTTCCATATTTATTCTTTAATTTCGCAACTCGATACTACACCTATCTTTCTCAGTAAAAACGTAGTTCTTTCTTGAACGTCATTCTCTTTGACCAATCAAATGTTTTTCTACTCTTTTGTGTTGGAGCAATAGGTGTCGCTTTTTAGTAAATTCAAAGCTATCTATCTCACTGTGTGTCGAATCGTACAAATAAACTTCAGTGAGAACGTGTATCAATACAAATTATATAAGTTTAAATTTTAAGATTATGTTTTTGTAGTTAAACGCAAAGTTATATATCTGTGACCTTCCTACTACGGCATCGAAATTCAGTTTCGAGCGTTTAAGTTCGCAGACGCGTCACTGGAGGGCTAAATTCTAAGGAACAAAGTTTATAATTTGTTGTCTGTGCAATAGAGATATGTTTTAGTCATCAACTTTAATAATAAATACTATCACAAATAAGACCAAAAATTCACTGAAAATTTGTAAGCATAACGAAATTTTTAAGTAGAGAACACGCTACAAGTTTCGACGGGTCATAGCAAAATTAGGCTGTTTTCTTCTGATTAGAATAAAACACATGTTTTGTCTGAACAGCAAGAAATGTGTGTGTGTGTTTTTTTTATAGCAAAGCTACATCGGGCAATCTGCTGAGCCTACTGCGGGTAATCAAACCCCTGATTTCAGTGTTGTAAATTCGTAGACTTATCGCTGTACTAGCAAGGGGCAGCAAGAAATGTATTTTTTATACTTTATTCAAATATTAATATAAACTCCTATATACAAAAGGAAAATTAACTTTGCTGCTGGGTATTAAAGCAACATTTATCTTTAAAGAACAAGTATGACATTTTTATACGACGCATACTGAAAATCAAATATTACTCCATGAGTCGGAATAAATATTTCTACAATTTTTGGAGTTTAGGAAGTCAGTTTCAATTATAAACGTACTTCTGTTATTTTTCACATTTTTCTAACTTAAATGGTTTGTCTTCTTCCTTTTCCACCACAAAGAACTGTGGCGCGCATTATAGTGTTGTAAGGCCTAAATTTAACGCTGCCGTACTGGAGGGAGGCGACTTTTTCACAAGATGTTCTGTGATGTTGATCGTTTATTATTTCACAACAAATTTTTTTCACTGCATCATCTTGTGAAATTTTTGATCATCGAACAACTACAAAAATCGGTGTACACATTACTTTATATATTTTTAGTCTTAAAGGTAATAAACCAAAGTCACTGGAGATGATTGCTGATGAGCTACATAGCCTGAAGATATAAAATTATAAAACATATTTCTTCCAGAACGACATCACAAAAAAAGGATACAATACACAGTTCAGGTAGAGAAAATTGTGAGAGGCAAGTGTCAGAAAGTAGTGAAACATGATGACGACATCACAAAAAAGGGATACAATACACAGTTCAGGTAGAAAAAACTGTGAAAGGCAAGTGTCAGAAAGTAGTGAAACATGATGACGACATCACAAAAAAGGGATACAATACACAGTTCAGGTAGAGAAAATTGTGAAAGGCAAGTGTCAGAAAGTAGTGAAACATGATGACGTAAAACTCATAAACAAAGAAATCAAGTTAACTGAGACAAAATGGAAAACATTTCTTCAAGTTCCTTCAGTGAATCTAACAGCGTCATGATATAAAGTTTATTAAGAAAAATGACACATTCATAAAAGAAATTGAGGAAGAAACAAAAATGAGTATGTGGGAAAAGAGACAACAAAGTGAAGGAAGAAGTGGAGATCGTCAAACAGAAAGAAAAGATTCAAGTGTTAGGGACTTGATAAAGAAGCCTGAGATTCATGGAAAGTATCTGGAATGTGAGAAAGCAACATACATACACATATATACCCATGGAATCCAAGCAGTGAAAAATGAAAGTACCATTACCTTATTCTTGTTGCGAAGAAAAACTTGAACTAAAAACACACATTTAAAACAAAAACTTTAGAAAACATGGCAGGCCCAGTTTAAGTAATAGAAGGAGGAGACTGGGAATCATGAATACTAGGTCAGAAAGAAGTCAACCATGTGGTGCATAAGGTTGGTAGTATCACTGACTGTCACAGTGCCTCTTGTCACTATTATATTATCAAATGGTTCCTGTTAAAGTGTGTCAAAACCTTTGGTAATGTCAGAAACATGGGAATATAAATGCGTAATTCATCGACATAAACAGATGTTGCAGTGGTTTCATTTTTTTCTTTTAAGTTAGAAATAAAATGAGCCTCATATAGCAATAGTATTTTGATTTGAAGATAACTGTGAATAGTAGTACATGAAACTTTGGTGTTGGATTAAACAATGGGAAATGTGTCCCCAAATTACACATTTGTTTAATACAAAACCAAATGAAAAATAATCCAGATTAAAATTCGGTATATCTCTATCATGTATTCATGATTACTAATAAAAAAAAAAGCCTATGATGTGAATATTAAAGAAAGTTTACAATAATAGACAAAAGTTCTGGTAATGCCTATGAAAAAAACACACCTGTGGAAAAGCAATTCTAATGAAAGTATGCACTGCATGCTCATGGAGAGTTACTGTACATGGTGGATGTATGCACTGCATGCTCATGGAGAGTTACTGTACATGGAGGATGTATGCACTGCATGCTCATGGAGAGTTACTGTACATGGAGGATGTATGCACTGCATGCTCATGGAGAGTTACTGTACATGGAGGATGTATGCACTGCATGCTCATGGAGAGTTACTGTACATGGAGGATGTATGCACTGCATGCTCATGGAGAGTTACTGTACATGGAGGATGTATGCACTGCATGCTCATGGAGAGTTACTGTACATGGAGGATGTATGCACTGCATGCTCATGGAGAGTTACTGTACATGGAGGATGTATCTCTTTCTTACTGATGGAGGGCTGGTCTAATGATAGCTATATCATAGTCTGGCATAGTAAATGTTAACACATACAAGGGTAGGAGCTAAATTAAGACATGGTATGCATAAACATCTTCATGGCAATGTGTAATGAAGTAGCTGTGAATGTTTCTAAAACATTCTTTACTCATTTATTCTTTTATGGAATGAAGATGCATTTAAGAATGAAAACATTCTCTTAATTTACTTATTCTTTATGAGATGTGGATAAGAGTTAAAAATTACTTCGTTTATTTATTCTTTATAAAATAAGGACAAGAATAAAAACAACTTCTTTACTTATCATATTTGGTACAAGGATGAAAACAATTTCTTTACTTGTTTACTCTTTACAGAAGAAGAATGCAGAAAAAAATTATAACATAAAAACACTTGTACTATGATATTTAATGACTAGAAAAATACAATGCTTCCCTGCCCTCAATTGAATTGGAAATGTTAAATAATACAAACGTTGCTGTAATGAACGCAAAAATGTCAGAAGAATAAAGTTTAGTTATTTATAAACTCAGTGACTTCCTTTAATATACTGATCTATAAATAAGTATGAAATCTTAATTAAAATTAAATAATAGTAACTAATGCAAAAACTACATTCAGTTAATGGTGTTGGTTAAAAGAAAACTATAATTTGGGGTTTTGATAAAGTTGAAAGTGACTTTCTTCACATTACAAAAAAAAATGTTTAAAAAGTACAAGAACAACATGTTTTTAGAATGTTAACATAAATATACATCTCAGATTATATAGTACACAAACACACATTATGACTACAGTACCTAATCAGTTGAAAACTTGAATTTCTCATAATTAATAAGTAAAATATGAAAATGTTTAGGTGTTTTGAAAGTAATTTTTCTGACCTACAGATGTAAAGCAGCTGTTCTTCAAGTACAATTATTGTTATTATTATTGTAATATCTAGACAAAATATCTGCACTTTATTTAAACTGTATTAAGTTGTTCCTGCCCTGAGTTCACTGAAACTTGTTCAGACACACTAATCTGTGAGACAGATGAATTGCCACAGGCTGATGAGTCTGGAGGAGGATGAAGAAATATACCACGTGCTAGGACAGCTAAGATGAAAGCTTCTCCTATAATAACTGCAGAACTTATATCTGTAAGTACAGAAACATCAATGATGCACATAAACTGTTGTACAATATCTTCATATACTACTTTCAACACAAAATCTTTTTAATGTTTCTTATTACATATCTCCTGCAGAATTCTGCCCAGGTTATTATCCTGGTCAACTACAGAGATGACAAGCTATACTATGGGGTGTCTGAAGGTATGCAAATTGTATTATATACACAAAACAGTCAAAATGTTCACATTTTTTAATGCAAACTTGCCACATTTAACAACTTTTATTGATATTTGAGTGACAAATGCATACAAAGGGAGTGCT
The DNA here is from genome assembly GCF_004210375.1 of Tachypleus tridentatus. Classification (NCBI taxonomy): domain Eukaryota; kingdom Metazoa; phylum Arthropoda; class Merostomata; order Xiphosura; family Limulidae; genus Tachypleus; species Tachypleus tridentatus. Next base: position 273,928,382 of record NC_134837.1, read on the forward strand.
GGGGTTACACACATAGGGAGTGCTGGGGTTGCATACAAAGGGAGTGCTGGGGTTGCTGATGAACATTAACCCGCTGCTTTAAAAAACCGTCAAACATGTTTCATTTAAAGATTTTGAGCATGTCTGACATTTATAAACACAACTGAGAGTATTTTAAAACAACATCTAGAATACTTTAAATAAGTTCTTTACAAGACATGTATATAAACTCATCTGTTTACAAGACATGTATATAAACTCATCTGTTTACAAGATATATATATATATACACTCATCTGTTTACAAGATATATATAAACTCATCTGTTTACAAGATGTATATAAACTCATCTGTTTACAAGATGTATATAAACTCATCTGTTTACAAGATGTATATAAACTCATCTGTTTACAAGATGTATATAAACTCATCTGTTTACAAGATGTATATAAACTCATCTGTTTACAAGATGTATATAAACTCATCTGTTTACAAGATGTATATAAACTCATCTGTTTACAAGATGTATATAAACTCATCTGTTTACAAGATATATATAAACTCATCTGTTTACAAGATATATATATACACTCATCTGTTTACAAGATATATATATACACTCATCTGTTTACAAGATATATATATATACACTCATCTGTTTACAAGATATATATATATACACTCATCTGTTTACAAGATATATATAAACTCATCTGTTTACAAGATATATATATAAACTCATCTGTTTACAAGATATATATAAACTCATCTGTTTACAAGATATAAATAAACTCATCTGTTTACAAGATATATATAAACTCATCTGTTTACAAGATATATATAAACTCATCTGTTTACAAGATATAAATAAACTCATCTGTTTACAAGATATATATAAACTCATCTGTTTACAAGATGTATATAAACTCATCTGTTTACAAGATATATATAAACTCATCTGTTTACAAGTTTCTAGTTATATAACCAAGGAAATAAGACAATATGCAAGGTTCAGTAAATCAGAATTACAAAGGAAGAGATACCTGATTCAGTTTCTAGTTATATAACCAAGGAAATGAGACAATATGCAAGGTTCAGTAAATCAGAATTACAAAGGAAGAGATACCTGATTCAGTTTCTAGTTATATAACCAAGGAAATGAGACAATATGCAAGGTTCAGTAAATCAGAATTACAAAGGAAGAGATACCTGATTCAGTTTCTAGTTATATAACCAAGGAAATGAGACAATATGCAAGGTTCAGTAAATCAGAATTACAAAGGAAGAGATACCTGATTCAGTTTCTAGTTATATAACCAAGGAAATGAGACAATATGCAAGGTTCAGTAAATCAGAATTACAAAGGAAGAGATACCTGATTCAGTTTCTAGTTATATAACCAAGGAAATGAGACAATATGCAAGGTTCAGTAAATCAGAATTACAAAGGAAGAGATACCTGATTCAGTTTCTAGTTATATAACCAAGGAAATGAGACAATATGCAAGGTTCAGTAAATCAGAATTACAAAAGAAGAGATACCTGATTCAGTTTCTAGTTATATAACCAAGGAAATGAGACAATATGCAAGGTTCAGTAAATCAGAATTACAAAGGAAGAGATACCTGATTCAGTTTCTAGTTATATAACCAAGGAAATGAGACAATATGCAAGGTTCAGTAAATCAGAATTACAAAGGAAGAGATACCTGATTCAGTTTCTAGTTATATAACCAAGGAAATGAGACAATATGCAAGGTTCAGTAAATCAGAATTACAAGGAAGAGATACCTGATTCAGTTTCTAGTTATATAACCAAGGAAATGAGACAATATGCAAGGTTCAGTAAATCAGAATTACAAAGGAAGAGATACTGATTCAGTTTCTAGTTATATAACCAAGGAAATGAGACAATATGCAAGGTTCAGTAAATCAGAATTACAAAGGAAGAGATACCTGATTCAGTTTCTAGTTATATAACCAAGGAAATGAGACAATATGCAAGGTTCAGTAAATCAGAATTACAAAGGAAGAGATACCTGATTCAGTTTCTAGTTATATAACCAAGGAAATGAGACAATATGCAAGGTTCAGTAAATCAGAATTACAAAGGAAGAGATACCTGATTCAGTTTCTAGTTATATAACCAAGGAAATGAGACAATATGCAAGGTTCAGTAAATCAGAATTACAAAGGAAGAGATACTGATTCAGTTTCTAGTTATATAACCAAGGAAATGAGACAATATGCAAGGTTCAGTAAATCAGAATTACAAAGGAAGAGATACCTGATTCAGTTTCTAGTTATATAACCAAGGAAATGAGACAATATGTAAGGTTCAGTAAATCAGAATTACAAAGGAAGAGATACCTGATTCAGTTTCTAGTTATATAACCAAGGAAATGAGACAATATGCAAGGTTCAGTAAATCAGAATTACAAAGGAAGAGATACCTGATTCAGTTTCTAGTTATATAACCAAGGAAATGAGACAATATGCAAGGTTCAGTAAATCAGAATTACAAAGGAAGAGATACCTGATTCAGTTTCTAGTTATATAACCAAGGAAATGAGACACATAACAACATCAGGAAGAAGTAATTAATGAACATGCTCGAAACATTCAAGTGATGAGCAGAAAAACTTTGCTACCAATCTGTATTAATTATCATGTAAAGAAAGATTTTTAAGAATCAGTTTAATAGCCAGACTATGCACCACAAAGCAGTTACGTATGATGTGAGAACTACAGTATAGTTTCTGCCCCTTGGACTGCAGTTGATTTACAGTCTGAATGGACATTTTGACGACTGATGATAGAGGGGGACATATTAATGATGGAAGTTCAAGAGCTGTATGAAAGATTGTACTTCAAAATGGGTCAAATTTTGCCAGTTTTCAGAATGTTTAAAAAAGTTATTGAAAGACAACAAAGAAGAAAATTGAAATGGAAAGATTAAAAGTTTGGCTCTTTATCTAAGGAAAAAAATTCTTAATTGAAGACATTCTTAATGCTGAAGCAGAAGTATATATCTACAATATTCCTACTGTTCCATTTCAAGGAAAGTGTACTCTCTACATGTTCAATTAGATGCTGCAAAACCAAGACTGAACAAAAGTTATAATGTTAAAGTGAATTACCATCAGTAACAAGACGAGCAGCAGTTATAAAGCAAGCAATAACACAGAAAAATCTTGTAACAAAAGGGTAATGAAACTTGAACAACATGAAAGTAAGCTTATTATGATTCTATGAGTTAACCTTTGTTTTTAAATGACAAACTATAACCAATTTGAATGGTTGATTCAGTTGTAACACTCAAACTTCAAATACATGATTTCTTTGCAGAACAGAAATGGGTTAATGCACCCAGTTGGAAATGCTTTAGAAATACTATGGGCCAAGTACAGCTCACAGGACTCACAAGCTGTTTCCTTGTCACCATCACTCCCTGGTTCATAGTTAAATGACTGAACAACACTAATGACAATAAAGAACCCTGGGTTAAAACAACACTAATGACAATAAAGAACCCTGGGTTAAAACAACACTAATGACAATAAAGAACCCTGGGTTAAAACAACACTAATGACAATAAAGAACCCTGGGTTAAACTCATCATTACAAAACCAGTGCTGTGATTTTCTAACTCCATGTCCAATCTAAGCCTCCTCTAGGTTATTACAAAACCAGTGATGTGATTTTCTAACTCCATGTCCAATCTAAGCCTCCTCTAGGTTATTACAAAACCAGTGCTGTGATTTTCTAACTCCATGTCCAATCTAAGCCTCCTCTAGGTTATTACAAAACCAGTGCTGTGATTTTCTAACTCCATGTCCAATCTAAGTCTCCTCTAGGTTATTACAAAACCAGTGCTGTGATTTTCTAACTCCATGTCCAATCTAAGCCTCCTCTAGGTTATTACAAAACCAGTGCTGTGATTTTCTAACTCCATGTCCAATCTAAGCCTCCTCTAGGTTATTACAAAACCAGTGCTGTGATTTTCTAACTCCATGTCCAATCTAAGCCTCCTCTAGGTTCTTGAAGATAACAAAATTAAATTTCAATTTGTGGTGTGGATATTTTCCCCCAAGGTGTGATTCCTTATCTAATAGAATACTGAGATTCATTTTAACTGAAATAAACAATTTTAAATAAGCATTTTATACAAACTGTATTTGTCACACTTGTTTTTATAACTAAATACATTGTTGTATGGTAGATAAGAATATGGTCTGTTCTTTATAATGAAAAAACATTTTGAAGAAGCTTTAGGAATTATTTTAAAAACAGCATGTTTCTGAAGAAGGCCTCAGCAGAGAAGTCAACACATCTTCTTTTCTTTCAACAGGTAGTTGCATTCTATTAGTTCCACATAAACCATAACTTAGTATTTTTATATTTTTCTACAGCAGTTATCTTGTATTTGAATATTTTGTCAGAATTTTGTATTTTAATTACATCCTTCCAAGTATTTAGACCCAGCTGAGTTTTGTCTGCTGTATATAAAGCTTAAAAGGTTCAGAATTAATTTTTTGCTGTATTGTCAACTTCAGTAACATTTTATATAATTTATTTCATAATCAGTATTGAAACAGTTACATACTCAAAAATACAACTGTAATACATTTACACTATAGGTTTTACCCTCAGTAACAAAAACCCACATTATTATATGATAGACATTAACAATAACATATACTTACAGTTTTGTAAATTGTTCATTAAACAAGAAAATAAACAAATTTAGCTGCATTTGTATATTTTTTTATTGATATATGAGAACAGAATAATTAGGATTTTTGATGAAGGTAATAAAAAATTCATTTTCTTTATTAGGTCAAAAGGTACCCATGATTGACAACCCATCAGAAATGGAGGTTGCAACACTCTCAACTGTCCCTTTTGACAAACTCCTAATAACAGTGTATAACCACAACTCACAATTACAAAATGTTGATTGTTACAAACAAACAAACTAGTTGGATCTTGCTATCACTGGTATACCCATGACTCCTATGTGTAGAGTACAATTTTGTGAGAAAGAGACACAAATCATCACTGTCAGATTTCAAAGTACAGGACACTAAACCATGCATGACCCATTCAACCTGGAAAGGCTATAAAGTAGTGTTTTGATACACTAAGAGGTAGGGTCCAGATTAGTATATTATGCTGGTAGCGTGCAGCCCAGCAAAGTCTCTAGAGAAACACAAAATTGAGTTGAGTGTTATGATGAAATTTTGTGTTATGATAAGCTGAAGGTTGAAATGGATCCCACAAGTTCAACCAGCTAATCTGTTCATCCTTACATACTAGAATTTTAGCCTCAGTGACCTATTTCAAACTTTATCTCCACAAGTTAATTCTGGACAGTATCCCCGACAAAATTAAATTGTGGCCTTTTAATTTTACTACCTTTATCAATCTCTTGTACTCAATAATTAGCTCCTATGACCTACCTTTCTGTAAACCATTAGCCCCTACATGCATCAGAGAAACTACACTTCTGATAATCCCCTTTATTACATCTCCCACTCTGTCAATTATATTCTCCACCTGTACCCCTGAGTAGCATAATCTGATTGTTTTCTCCCTGGCAATACCAGAGACTATTCGAACTACATGCCTTGTCAAGGAATCACCTGTCACTGTAACCTTATCATCCACATTCTTCTCCAACCCTTTTATTTTCCTTCCCTCCAACAGTTACTAGTCTGCCAAGGACTGAAAGTTGTTACTCAACATAATGGTGCTACTATAACTAAATACACTAGTTTTATCTCTAATAGTTCCTGAAAGTCATTGTTAACTGATACTGGTGTATCCCTTGTATATGAAAGTGTAAGCTCCTCCTGTAGTTCCTGAAAGTCATTGTTAACTGATACTGGTGTATCCCTTGTATATGAAAGTGTAAGCTCCTCCTGTAGTTCCTGAAAGTCATTGTTAACTGATACTGGTGTATCCCTTGTATATGAAAGTGTAAGCTCCTCCTGTAGTTCCTGAAAGTCATTGTTAACTGATACTGGTGTATCCCTCGTATATGAAAGTGTAAGCTCCTCCTGTAGTTCCTGAAAGTCATTGTTAACTGATACTGGTGTATCCCTTGTATATGAAAGTGTAAGCTCCTCCTGTAGTTCCTGAAAGTCATTGTTAACTGATACTGGTGTATCCCTTGTATATGAAAGTGTAAGCTCCTCCTGTAGTTCCTGAAAGTCATTGTTAACTGATACTGGTGTATCCCTCGTATATGAAAGTGTAAGCTCCTCCTGAAATCCTACTACCATTTCCCACAGTCTACACATATATCTTTATATTTAATTATAATTAAATATCTTTAATTAGGATAGCCTCCAACCTACAAACTCTAAATAAAAATTTCACATCTGCCTTAAAGTACTTGCCAGTCCAGAGTTCCCAAATAAATGAACCCATTACACCTAACAAAGTGTTAAAACTGAAAACTCTCCACCAGTCTTAATCATAGTATTTATACTTACAGCCTAAAAAAAATATTCACTACTGAAGTAGCCTATTGTTAATACTGCTACTATTAAGCCTAATATTTAAGAATCATTTATATTATTTTTTATCAATACTTTGTTTTCACTAAAGTAACAAAGCTTATCTTTAATCATGCAAAACTTAGAAAAAGAACTTCATTTATTGGAACTAATGATGAAGGTAACATTAATAATAAAATGTATCTAGCTTGATTTATATTATAATCAACCTAGATCCATCAGTTTAAATCAGCTTGTAGATATAAGTTCAAGTAAACAAATTAATTCTTAAAACACAAACAGAAAATAAAATAGGTTTATATTGCAAATATTTAATAAAACAATGTATTTATCCTGTTTTACAATTCACGAGTAAGATGAATTACACCTAAGACTAAAGTGCCATTACACAAAATGAACAATCTCTGACATTTATATTTACTGTAAGAAAATGATTGCTAGTTTATATCCCTACTTTGACAATTTCATACCAGACTCCTTCAAACATAACTTTGTTGTAAACATTCTAATCAGAGTATATAATATCTGTTCTTACCACCTCTGTCTTCACTTAGAAATTTCAAAAATTCATAACACATTACAAAATAGTGGTTAGCCAATTAATTTCTTACACTATTACGCAAAAAGTTTTAACAAATAAAATACTACCAACCAAAGCGTCACACCTAGTCTCAAAGTAACCACTAATTCTAATTTCCTTTCACTGGAAAACAAGAGTTTAAACTCAAACATCATATTCAAAAACTACTTAAAACATGTCATAAATTAAGTTACATTTAGTATTTACATCAACATTTAGAATTAAAAATATGTTTAAAATCAAAGTCACTTTCCCCACTCCTATGTGCTTATGGATTGTATATAAATACAAATAACAACCACATGATACTTCCGAAAACCTTAACTCCAGAACCACAGATTATGAATTCTTTATGAAAGCAAACTTCTCTATTTTCATAAATGAAATAATTTCTGGTTCTTGGTGTTTTTATTTGACATTTATTTATATTTTAAAGATATAGTGCTTATATTTATAATTAAGTGTATATATATAGTAATATATGTATGTTGCATATTCCATTATATTGATATAGTTATATCTGTTTTCCAAAACTTCAAATTAAATTTGAAAACTTGCTCAATGCTAATGTGTTTTGTAGTCTAGATATCATGGACAAATTTATATTGGAAATATTAATGCTGATGATGTAATTTAAGTGAAATATCCATATTAAAGATTTAGTTTGTCCATGGATCAGTTGCAAATATAAATTTAGCAAAAGTATAAAGCTTGATATTCTAGTATTATTAAACTTCAAATTAGGAAGGAAAGTAAATATATTATGGCACCTTAAAATGAAATATACCTTTCTTTGATGACAAAAAAAATAATACTGGATTATTTATTTTTTTTTTTTTATCAGAATGACAATTTACATATATTCAGGGTTGGTGAATGTTAAACATGAGGCAGAAATAGTAACATTACTCCTACTAACACTGGAGCCCTCATGTAATTGGTTCTCCATCCTTAACATTGGAATTATGTGTATGTTAACAAATTGGTCAGGCAAGAGACCTACAGAATGTAGGTAAGCCATCTTTAAAATTCTAAACCACTACTTGGAATAAACAAACAAAGACAAATATTATTAAAATAAGTGCTCAAAAACTATAAGAATAATTTTAAATTTCACAAATTCTATATCAATTGTGGGTTAGGAAAAAAGAGAAAATAGAAATTGGAAAGGAAAAGGAAACAATCCTTAAACTTAGAGATCATCGAGAAAGACAGATTCATTCTACTAGCTGCTGAAGAAGAGAAAATGAGTTATTATACTTATAGATCATCGAGAAAGACAGATTCATTCTACTAGCTGCTGAAGAAGAGAAAGTGAGTTATTAAACTTATAGATCACCCAGAAAGACAGATTCATTCTACTAGCTGCTGAAGAAGAGAAAGTGAGTTATTATACTTATAGATCACCCAGAAAGACAGATTCATTCTACTAGCTGCTGAAGAAGAGAAAGTGAGTTATTATACTTATAGATCATCCAGAAAGACAGATTCATTCTACTAGCTGCTGAAGAAGAGAAAGTGAGTTATTATACTTATAGATCATCCAGAAAGACAGATTCATTCTACTAGCTGCTAAAGAAGAGAAAGTGAGTTATTATACTTATAGATCATCCAGAAAGACAGATTCATTCTACTAGCTGCTAAAGAAGAGAAAGTGAGTTATTATACATATAGATCATCCAGAAAGACAGATTCATTCTACTAGCTGCTGAAGAAGAGAAAGTGAGTTATTATACTTATAGATCACCCAGAAAGACAGATTCATTCTACTAGCTGCTGAAGAAGAAAAAGTGAGTTATTATACTTATAGATCATCCAGAAAGACAGATTCATTCTACTAGCTGCTGAAGAAGAGAAAGTGAGTTATTATACTTATAGATCATCCAGAAAGACAGATTCATTCTACTAGCTGCTGAAGAAGAGAAAGTGAGTTATTATACTTATAGATCATCCAGAAAGACAGATTCATTCTACTAGCTGCTGAAGAAGAGAAAGTGAGTTATTATACTTATAGATCATCCAGAAAAACAGGTTCATTCTACTAGCTGCTGAAGAAGAGAAAGTGAGTTATTATACTTATAGATCATCCAGAAAGACAGATTCATTCCACTAGCTGCTGAAGAAGAGAAAGTGAGTTATTATACTTATAGATCATCCAGAAAGACAGATTCATTCTACTAGCTGCTGAAGAAGAGAAAGTGAGTTATTATACTTATAGATAATCCAGAAAGACAGATTCATTCTACTAGCTGCTGAAGAAGAGAAAGTGAGTTATTATACTTATAGATCATCCAGAAAGACAGATTCATTCTACTAGCTGCTGAAGAAGAGAAAGTGAGTTATTATACTTATAGATTATTCTGAAGGAGAGATTCATTGTACTACCTGTTTAGCAGAATAGACTGAGTTATACTACTAGATTGTAGGAAAAACATTCATTAAACATATTGTAAAATAAGTTTCATTATTTCAAACTAATTTTACTTAACTTGATACATTTGTTCTTGACATTATTTGTTGCTTATGCCCAACTACAAAATTATTTCTTTTTTATGTTACCTTAATGTTACATAATTGATACATGATGTTTAAATACATAATCTACAAGTTTCTTTGATGATATTTTTATAATTATTTGATATTTCATTTTTATATTTCATGCTCAAGGAATGAGCAGTCATTCCTATTGAAACATTTTCACATGATATCATTACCCACAAGTATCTCGTAAATGAATATAAAAAAGTGTTTACATTAAAAAAGTAAAGTTTAATGTACAAATAGAATATCAAATAAATACCTACAGTGTCCAGTAATTGTGGACGAAACTGGATAAATGCATGGAAATGCTTCTAACCGTCCAACGATGCTAAAAATTATTACTTGCAGACGAATGAAAAGAAAATTGGCCTGCAGGGGAACAAACTTGTGAGTGATTTGAAAATCCTTTATCGAGGCTGCAGCTATTCTACTAAATATCACCAGACTATATACACCAAACATCATGGACACAGCACTGATGGCTGAGATATATGGAGCTGCATTGCAAGGAGATAACTGTGTGAAAGGAGATAAAATAATCTGAGAAGAAATTTCAACACTCACTATTTTAATCTAACTATATATTTATTATACACCATAATCCTTATCATAATGAAATAGCCTCTTAGCTTTCTTAATTGAAGCATACATGAGATAGTGGACTGGTCAGTGGCTAGTACTATGTTTTGCATATTTTTCTAATTACATAATTCATGCTACATACTAAAATTAAATGCATGAATAATCATAGACATGAACCCCAAACTGCTCAGTACTTGCCACATAAAATTGGAGAGCCCAAACCAGGCACAAAAAGACAAACAACATCCAAGCAGTCACATAAATGTGAAATAGATGGAAGATGAATAGAGAGAAAGGCTCACCTCCTTTCCTAGCTGTTTAAGTTTTGAGTAGAAATGACCTATCCAGATACAACAGAATATGAGTGGAATGGAAAAGAGTTATGTGAACATGAAGTTCAAAGCCATCTAAATGTTGATGCCCATTAGCTGATAAGAGAAGAAAATAAAATAAATATGGTGACCCAAAAAGTTCAAAAAATGGACAAGATAAGGCACAAAGAACCACTGTGATATTCAAATTAGGAGCCTTAAAAGGCCTATGAAGATGAATAACTCGAAATGTTTTCAGTAGTAATGATCAAACTGGGGATTCAGAAACTTTTTTCTCTTAGAAAAATCAATGATATTTGATAAAGCAGCCTTATACAGAGCAATACATGAAGGCATTAAACCTTTGTTGATAAACTCTGTCAGGAACTGAAAGACATGGTACAGTGAGACAAGAATGATTAAACCCATATATGAGAGGCTGTAGATGATATGTGAACCATTTCCACTAATAAACTTCTGAAGAAAATGCTGAATGGAATATGTTAATGATGCCACATGATGGACCTAATAAAAGCCAAGCATGAAGGTGGCTGAAAAATGTCTAACCAAGACTGATGTAAGAGAGTGATGACCAAAGAAGTTGAAAACAAGGCTATCCCAGCCAGTGTGGTGCTAACAGAGCTCAACAGGATGAGTGAATCTATGCAAAATCTTGAGTAACATATAAGTCAGAGGAAGCATGTAAAGATGAAGACTATGCTAATCCTAGATGAGACCATCTAAGTCGAAGTCAGAAGATGTGGTACAGGACACCAGAAGGACAGGAGCTGAGCATTCCAGTGTGTGGTAAAAGCACTGATCTGAGACATAACTCATTGAATTGCTAAAAGTTCTAAACAGACTGATGTAAAGAGAAGTCTCCTCTTCTTCCCAAAGGCCTTTGAATTCCATATTCTTGATGCAAGCTCGTAACCCAAGAGAGAAGCATTTGTGAAAAGACATATCTCTTGACATGGAGGTGATAGAGGGACACAACCTGATGTGTTGTTGTTATCCAACCATCAGCCAAGATCTTGCAAAATGAACACTAACAAAATCTCTGAAAAATTCATCACATCTGTGTATATGCTCCACTGGTCTTGTAATGACATTGAATGGTCAGCATGTGAACACTAACTAAAGAAATGAGTGATTTCAAGGACGCCCACACCATCAAAAGAATTAGAAATGCATGCACTGGTGGAGATACAAATGTACTTGAAGACTTAACCTTTATTTGACCTAAGGGTATAAAGGAGAAGATTGGATCAGACTTAGTCTGGAACTGAAAAACATCCCTAAATGAACAAGGTATTGTACAGGAGTAAGAATACACTTCTCCTAAGAAACCCAGTTCTCACAGCTTCTGATAAGTTTGAATGTGAAATTATGCCAAGCGGTGAGCAGAAACCAGTCTGCCATGTAATGATGAATGTGAATGTCGAATGAGCGAAAATGTTGTGAAAAGAGTCTGATTATTAAGCAAAATTAATGTACAGGGAAGATGCAAGGCTGAATGAAAGAGCACAAAACCAAAAAAACCTGGTTGTTGTACATGAAATAGAGATAAGATTGTGAAGACTCCACAATCAGAATATGAAGGTAGACATTGGCAACATCAAATGTTATCATCCATGAGCTAGGTGAAAAGAGCAACTGAAGGGAAAAAACAACTCTCTTGTAAATTGGGTTGGCTGGAGGAAATAAATGAGATAAAAAAGGTTAATGGCAGGTTGTTACACACTCATTTTTTTAATACAACAAACAGTTGTGCATACGAATCCTCAAGATAATAGTCAACATGTTCTAGGGCCTTTTGTGCTAATGATTCTGGACAGTTTGAGCTCAACAGCTGGAAATAAGAGGATCCTTGAGAGTGGAAAGCCAACTGGTATGAGAGACAATAAAGAAGTGAAATGAATGAACCACTGATCTATGTTGAAGGTTTCTCCTACTGACAAGAACCCCTTTGAGCTGAGATTTCATAGGATTGGTTTGGTTTGAATTTTTTACAAGACTACATGAGGGTTATTTGTGCTAGCTGTCCCTAATTTAACAGTGACAGACTAGAGGGAAAGCAGCTAGCCATCATCACCCACTGCTGACTCCTAGGATACTTTTTTACCAATGAATAATGCAACTGACTGTCACATTACAATGTCCCCATGGCTGAAAGGGTGAGCGTGTTTGTTGGGATGAGAATTTGAGCCCACAAACCACAAATAGAGAGTTAAGCACCATAACCACCTGGTCATGCCAGGCTGACCCTACAGGCTGGCTCTGTAAGGTAGTTACCAACACTGTAGTCTGCACTCCACTTAAGAAGAGGCCCTTATACTCCAGTCGATTATGGTGCTGAAGCTGAAGGTCCAGAAACTCAAATGGGAAATGTAGGAAATTGTTATGAAGAAGCTTTGGTAAAAACAAAAACGTAGAGACAATCCACATTCACTCAAGATTGAAACAAGGAATACCAGAAAAAATACACCATTCAAAAAAAGGTGCTTCTCAGATCTTCAAGAGCCAATGAAAGAAGGCAAACCACCTCCAGCAAGGCATCTCTCTCCAAAAGATCTCAAGAACAAACAAACCAAGGTACCAAGAAGAGGGTAGAAACCAATAATCTGACCAAAGTAAAACTCAATAAATGACTACAATCATTCAAAATTTGAGCAGGAGTTCTGTGATAAGCATCAGACGACAGCTGCAAAAATGATACAAAAGTGCAAAACTGTTGTACGTGACAGAAGAATTCTGGAAAACTGAGACTGATTAAGGTGAAATGTGTAGACTTCCAGAAGAGGATCTATTCTATGAGAGTCCAGAAAAGGAGGCAAAATCATGGCAGCACCCTCTCTAAAATGATCAGTAACTCTCCTAGCATGCACAGCAATGTCTGTCAGTAACTCTCCTAGCATGCACAGCAATGTCTGTCAAAGGTACCAGACTAAAATGATCAGTAACTCTCCTAGCATGCACAGCAATGTCTGTCAAAGGTACCAGACTAAAATGATCAGTAACTCTCCTAGCATGCACAGCAATGTCTGTCAAAGGTACCAGACAAATGATTTTTCCACAATAAAGAAGGTGAAGTTCTGTAAATAACAGGATAAATATTAAAAAAAACAAACTTGGCACACTAGTTACAAAAATGGTGAAGGAGTAGAACAAGGTATGAGGCTCACAACTGAGCTGTCTGAGCAGAGGAAGATGCCATAAGGTTTAAATTCTCACCTTGATCACCTGCACCTCAGAGCCAACAGAAAAAAAATATTAAACTGCACGCAACACTACCTTTCTGCATATGTAGGATTATGTGCATTTTGTAGAAGGTGTCCCCCTGATACGTGACTAATGCCACAACCATAATGTGGTTGACGAGGAACATCAGTCAAAATATTTTCTCAACCCAAACGAGCCGTTTTTGCATATACAATTCTCTACAAGTGGGTTTTCTCGACATCACTGAAAATACAACAGATCTAAGAGAAACTGTAGTAATAATGCAGAAGACGAAACCTACAGTAATCACATACAACTGATGCTGTAAACTTACAGTAATCACATACAACTGATGCTGTAAACCTACAGTAATCAGTAATAGTAGTAAACTACTATTATTATTTGTTATAAAGCACAAGGCTATACAATGGGCAATTTGTGCTCTGCCTACCACAAGTATCAAAACCTGATTTTTAGTAGTATAAGTATACAGACATACTGCTGTGTCACAGATACACTCATAATGAATATAATTTCAAGAATATTATGTAAAGATATTGTTGAATGTCAACTACACTTTTTATACACGTATACTTAAAAGGCTTCTGTTTTAACTGCTATCTTTACAAAAACCATATGCTTACTGCTTGCTTTGTTATTTAAATAATTCAATATTTATTTGAATCAGTATTAGTTACATTAATATAACATTAAGTTTCTTAAATAGTAATAACTACACTAGACAAATGTAATTGGAATGGTAAATGATTCTTAACAGGGGTTGAAATTAGTAAGCCAATGGTCCTCCAGAATGCTGGCAGACCTGTAAAATGCAACTGCTAGGTAGCCACATGATCCCTTAAAAGTTTGACTCCAAATAAGTTGATTTAAGCATTGGTTGGTTTGGCATTTTATGGCCCAAAGCAACTCGGCTATCTGCACCAAACATCTGGTAAAAAGTTAAAATTAAAGTAAAATTATTAAAATTTGTAAAAGGAATCAAGGTAAAACCAAACAATGATAAATTTTTGAATTAAAAACATAAATAGTGTTAAATCCAATTATTTACATCTAGTTTACAGCAGTAAGAGAAAAACTACAGTAATACATGTTGTAAAGGATTTTCTGTAGAATAATTGTAATTATCATAACTTGCCAGGATGACTAACTGGTAAGTTCATCAGACACCTGAAGTTGCTCTTTCCAGTCCTGGTTTTGAGTTATTTGATGTTATGGCTATTTTCTGATTTCAAATTAACTAGTTGGACTTTAATTCTTATAAAGGAATCACATTACAATAGGTGTAATTTATAAATTAAAAACTTAAATAGCACTAAAAAGATTAATGGCCTTAAAAAACTAAAAACATTTGTAAGGTGGACAGTGTCAACATTGCCAATGACACTGTCTAACATTATGGATAAACTCTGGACAAAACATGGTGCCACCATTGAGAGTCATAACAATAGCAAGACAGTAAAATGTGGCATGTTGTTACCTGAATGTCACACAGACAACACAGTGGTGCATGAGTCCCAGATAAAAGAAAACAATGAGTTAAAACTGTGACTAATAAGTGAGGAAGCAAGACAGCCAAAGTCCAATAAAGGGTTTGGACAAAGAAAACAATGAGTTAAAAACTGTGACTAATAAGTGAGGAAGCAAGACAGCCAAAGTCCAATAAAGGGTTTGGACAAAGAAAACAATGAGTTAAAACTGTGACTAATAAGTGAGGAAGCAAGACAGCCAAAGTCCAATAAAGGGTTTGGACAAAGAAAACAATGAGTTAAAACTGTGACTAATAAGTGAGGAAGCAAGACAGCCAAAGTCCAATAAAGGGTTTGGACAAAGAAAACAATGAGTTAAAACTGTGACTAATAAGTGAGGAAGCAAGACAGCCAAAGTCCAATAAAGGGTTTGGACAAAGAAAACAATGAGTTAAAACTGTGACTAATAAGTGAGGAAGCAAGACAGCCAAAGTCCAATAAAGGGTTTGGACAAAGAAAACAATGAGTTAAAAACTGTGACTAATAAGTGAGGAAGCAAGACAGCCAAAGTCCAATAAAGGGTTTGGACAAAGAAAACAATGAGTTAAAACTGTGACTAATAAGTGAGGAAGCAAGACAGCCAAAGTCCAATAAAGGGTTTGGACAAAGAAAACAATGAGTTAAAACTGTGACTAATAAGTGAGGAAGCAAGACAGCCAAAGTCCAATAAAGGGTTTGGACAAAGAAAACAATGAGTTAAAACTGTGACTAATAAGTGAGGAAGCAAGACAGCCAAAGTCCAATAAAGGGTTTGGACAAAGAAAACAATGAGTTAAAACTGTGACTAATAAGTGAGGAAGCAAGACAGCCAAAGTCCAATAAAGGGTTTGGACAAAGAAAACAATGAGTTAAAACTGTGACTAATAAGTGAGGAAGCAAGACAGCCAAAGTCCAATAAAGGGTTTGGACAAAGAAAACAATGAGTTAAAACTGTGACTAATAAGTGAGGAAGCAAGACAGCCAAAGTCCAATAAAGGGTTTGGACAAAGAAAACAATGAGTTAAAACTGTGACTAATAAGTGAGGAAGCAAGACAGCCAAAGTCCAATAAAGGGTTTGGACAAAGAAAACAATGAGTTAAAACTGTGACTAATAAGTGAGGAAGCAAGACAGCCAAAGTCCAATAAAGGGTTTGGACAAAGAAAACAATGAGTTAAAACTGTGACTAATAAGTGAGGAAGCAAGACAGCCAAAGTCCAATAAAGGGTTTGGACAAAGAAAACAATGAGTTAAAACTGTGACTAATAAGTGAGGAAGCAAGACAGCCAAAGTCCAATAAAGGGTTTGGACAAAGAAAACAATGAGTTAAAACTGTGACTAATAAGTGAGGAAGCAAGACAGCCAAAGTCCAATAAAGGGTTTGGACAAAGAAAACAATGAGTTAAAAACTGTGACTAATAAGTGAGGAAGCAAGACAGCCAAAGTCCAATAAAGGGTTTGGACAAAGAAAACAATGAGTTAAAAACTGTGACTAATAAGTGAGGAAGCAAGACAGCCAAAGTCCAATAAAGGGTTTGGACAAAGAAAACAATGAGTTAAAAACTGTGACTAATAAGTGAGGAAGCAAGACAGCCAAAGTCCAATAAAGGGTTTGGACAAAGAAAACAATGAGTTAAAACTGTGACTAATAAGTGAGGAAGCAAGACAGCCAAAGTCCAATAAAGGGTTTGGACAAAGAAAACAATGAGTTAAAACTGTGACTAATAAGTGAGGAAGCAAGACAGCCAAAGTCCAATAAAGGGTTTGGACAAAGAAAACAATGAGTTAAAACTGTGACTAATAAGTGAGGAAGCAAGACAGCCAAAGTCCAATAAAGGGTTTGGACAAAGAAAACAATGAGTTAAAAAACTGTGACTAATAAGTGAGGAAGCAAGACAGCCAAAGTCCAATAAAGGGTTTGGACAAAGAAAACAATGAGTTAAAAAACTGTGACTAATAAGTGAGGAAGCAAGACAGCCAAAGTCCAATAAAGGGTTTGGACAAAGAAAACAATGAGTTAAAACTGTGACTAATAAGTGAGGAAGCAAGACAGCCAAAGTCCAATAAAGGGTTTGGACAAAGAAAACAATGAGTTAAAACTGTGACTAATAAGTGAGGAAGCAAGACAGCCAAAGTCCAATAAAGGGTTTGGACAAAGAAAACAATGAGTTAAAACTGTGACTAATAAGTGAGGAAGCAAGACAGCCAAAGTCCAATAAAGGGTTTGGACAAAGAAAACAATGAGTTAAAACTGTGACTAATAAGTGAGGAAGCAAGACAGCCAAAGTCCAATAAAGGGTTTGGACAAAGAAAACAATGAGTTAAAAACTGTGACTAATAAGTGAGGAAGCAAGACAGCCAAAGTCCAATAAAGGGTTTGGACAAAGAAAACAATGAGTTAAAACTGTGACTAATAAGTGAGGAAGCAAGACAGCCAAAGTCCAATAAAGGGTTTGGACAAAGAAAACAATGAGTTAAAACTGTGACTAATAAGTGAGGAAGCAAGACAGCCAAAGTCCAATAAAGGGTTTGGACAAAGAAAACAATGAGTTAAAAACTGTGACTAATAAGTGAGGAAGCAAGACAGCCAAAGTCCAATAAAGGGTTTGGACAAAGAAAACAATGAGTTAAAACTGTGACTAATAAGTGAGGAAGCAAGACAGCCAAAGTCCAATAAAGGGTTTGGACAAAGAAAACAATGAGTTAAAACTGTGACTAATAAGTGAGGAAGCAAGACGGCCAAAGTCCAATAAAGGGTTTGGACAAAGAAAACAATGAGTTAAAAACTGTGACTAATAAGTGAGGAAGCAAGACAGCCAAAGTGAGGAAGCAAGACAGCCAAAGTCCAATAAAGGGTTTTATTTGGCAAAGCTTGTTTTCATGTTGCTCACTACAAGTCGACTGTCAACTTGTATGGAGCTGACTCTTGAATATAGGACCATAGTTTAGGTACGGAACAGGCACAGCAGTGTCAGTGCCAGAGCAGACAGATTTAGCTGTGGTGTTGGCGAGCCCATTCCTGCAAATACCAACTTGGCCTGCTATCCAGAAAAACTGTATAATAGCAGATGTCAAAGAGAAATGGGCCAGTTGATTTTGAATATCAACAAGAACAGGGTGAGAACTAACGTGAAGTGATTCCAGGGACAGTATAGAACTAAGTGAATCAGTATAAATAGTGCAATTTCAGTACTGCTTGGCTTCTATGAGATCCAGGGCAAGAGAAATGGCATACAGTTCAGTAGTAAACACAGAAACTGTAGAGGGGATTTTGCATGCAACCACAGAACCACAACAAACCATGGCAGAACCCACACAGTTACCTGATTTTGAACCATCCTTCCATTTCTATTTATAGCAAATAACAGACAGTACTTCCAATCTGAAGTATCTGCTTTTCTCAGATGACTTAAAGGTCATATTTGGGAATTGTAATAAGACATGGTTGGATGGACTGACCAGTGGACACAGCAATGTTATCCAAGGACAGACCCAATTCATTCAACTGCCCCTGGATATGAAGGCCAAAAGGAGCAATGACAGATCATCTGTTCTGAAAAAGTATGACCCACCGAGGAAGGAAAACACAACCCCATGGAATTCTGTGGCAAGGATCAAGTTTTGTAGCATACAGTAAAGAGGAGGTTCATGAGACTCAGTGTATAAGTTCTGAACTGGGGAATTCCCTGATAATGAATGGGATCCAGCATCTTCAAGGCCAAAATCCTGGCAAAGCCATAGACCAGTGCCCATAGTCTAGTTTTAATCAAATAAGAGCATGATATATTTTAGCATAAAAAACTGATCCGCTCCCAAGTGGTGGAAGAGAGGACACGGAGGATGTTCAGTGTTCTTGTACATTTGACTTGTAGTTGCTTGATGTGTGGTATAAAGGTGAGCTTAGTCAAAGATAAGCCCCAAGAACTTTGTCTCAGGAATCACAAATAGCACAACTTCACCAACATGGAGTTCAGGATCAAGATGGATACCCCATTGGCAGCAAAATGCATGCAAACTGTTTTAGAGAGAGAGAAGTTAAAACTATTTGCTGTGGTTCACTTCAGTAATTGATTGAGAGCAGTCTGTAGCCAGGGTTTTGTGAGCACTATAAACAAACACCAGTATCAAATACAATGTCCACAACACCTGTTGAGAACATCCAACATTGGTACTTGGTTGACCCTAGTCCAAGTGGACCAATTGATAGGAGGGCCACCCCAAGGCTGCCTCATTTACAGAAATTCAAGGCCAAAGTGGTGTGTTTGGGGTTGAATCCCTCAATCACCAGGATACTCTCCTCCCATTCACGTGTCACCACGCACGGCAAACACATGGGTGTATGTTTAGATCCTAGAGGAAGTAAAATGTAAAACCAGAACCTTCCCTGAGAGGTCCCCTTCACCATGTACAGGAATCCACACTGAGGGGGTTTAAGTGTTTCTTAGCTACAAATAAGTTATGTTAACCATGAATGGACATTATCAACTTCACAAACACTTGTTAGTCATGTACATTCCTATAAACATCATTGCTATAAATGCCCATATATTCAAAACACATGCACTTTCATAAATCAGAATGCTGTCAACTTATCCAATATTCAAAATATCTGAATCAGTGTAATGAAACTGATATATAAAAATTTCATTTATAAGAACTTGAAATAGAGTACTGCTATTAAGATGACTACCGCTTTCAGTTAAAATACAGAACACCAAGACTACATTGATACTCACACAACTGAAAGATTTAATAATTTTTCAACACTTTCCAAAAATAGGCAAGTAAAAAGTGTAAACTTCTGGAGAATCTACCTCACTGTAAATGTTAAAATTCTGGAGAATCTATCTTACTGTAAATGTTAAACTTCTGTAGAATCTACCTTACTGTAAATGTTAAACTTCTGGAGAATCTACCTTGCTGTAAATGTTAAACTTCTGGAGAATCTACCTTGCTGTAAATGTTAAACTTCTGGAGAATCTACCTTGCTGTAAATGTTAAACTTCTGGAGAATCTACCTTGCTGTAAATGTTAAACTTCTGGAGAATCTACTTTTCTGTAAATGTTAAACGTCTGCAAAATCTACCTTACTGTAAATGCTAAACTTCTGGAGAATCTACCTTACTGTAAATGTTTGTACAAACACACTTTTGTAAACTTCTGGAGAATCTACCTTACTGTAAATGTTTGTACAAAAACACTTTTGTAAACTTCTGGAGAATCTACCTTACTGTAAATGTTTGTACAAACACACTTGAATCCATTTTGGTTGACTACACTTACCAAAAATAGAAATGAAAAACATATTACTGTTTTAGGAATCACAAATAATGGTGGTGCAAATCAGCCTGGCTCTGATTATATAAAATTAACAAAGTCATTGTGTAGTACTGTTGACAGTTGAACCTCAAAGTTTCTAACCAAGAATTTCCTTTGTAGCTTCATTAAATCTGAAATGGTTGAAACTATCAACAAATATGGCATGGAAAAAAAAAAAGAATCTTTTATCTTTTTTAGTTGAAAAGCTAAAACACCAAACATGGGACTGAACTAGTGGATAATATATGATCGATACATAAAGTAAACTCATCATGTGCCATTTACATCTTCACTGATATATTGTATTTTGATAAATTTTACAGAAACTTGTACATTTAAAAATGGCTGGTATGGGTAGAGAGAGCACTAATAGAGGAGCGAACAACATTTCGATCTTCTTCGGTCATCGTCAGGTTCACAAACAAAGAAAGGGCTACTGACCGGTAGCTGACCACATAATTGAAGGTGGTTGTGTAATTGAGTGTAGAATGCAGAGGGCATGCTTAGATGTTGGATATATTTATTAATATAGGTATAAAGGTGTTCCTTTGTATTGGTTTATTTTGGGCTTGAGTTGTCATATAAGTAAGGCTTCTTTAATTCTGCGTTTGTTTATGTTTGTTTCATTATTTAGTATTTGGGTGTTTTGTACGTTTATGTTGTGTTTGTTTGATTTGCAGTGTTTGAAAACATGTGAAGGCGACTTTTTGTGTTCTTTGAATCTGGTTACCATTTTTCTACTTGTTTCTCCAATATAGAAGTCGTGGCAGTTATCACATCATATTTTATCATGTTTGTGTTGTGTTTGTCAGTGTAGTTTTTACATACTATAGACCTTAGTAATAAACATAAAATTTCTCTCTTCATTATCACCATTTACTGCAGACAATCTAGAGCTTCTTAAGTATCTTGGTTTAAAATTGGTAGATTTTGGACTTTCCAACAGATGATGTAACACTCGAAGAAAGAGTTACTGAAATTTTGTATTCCTTGCCCTGCCATTTAAAAATATTTTTTTTGCCTCTGGATAAGGGAGGGATACTATGTTAATACAGATATCCATAAAAATGATGTGAGACTAAGACTTTCATAATACAGATATCTATAAAAATGATGTGAGACTAAAACTTTCATAACACAGATATCTATAAAAATGAAGTGAGACTAAGACTTTCATAACACAGATATCTATAAAAATGATGTGAGACTAAGACTTTCATAAGACAGATGTCCATAAAAATGATGCGAGACTAAGACTTTCATAATACAGATATCTATAAAAATGATGTGAGACTAAAACTTTCATAACACAGATATCTATAAAAATGAAGTGAGACTAAGACTTTCATAACACAGATATCTATAAAAATGATGTGAGACTAAGACTTTCATAAGACAGATGTCCATAAAAATGATGCGAGACTAAGACTTTCATAATACAGATATCTATAAAAATGATGTGAGACTAAGACTTTCATAATACAGATATCTATAAAAATGATGTGAGACTAAGACTTTCATAACACAGATATCTATAAAAATGATGTGAGACTAAGACTTTCATAATACAGATGTCCATAAAAATGATGTGAGACTAAGACTTTCATAATACAGATGTCCATAAAAATGATGTGAGACTAAGACTTTCATAATACAGATGTCCATAAAAATGATGTGAGACTAAGACTCATAATACAGATATCTATAAAAATGATGTAAGACTAAGACTTTCATAATAGATATCTATAAAAATGAAGTGAGACTAAGACTTTCATAATACAGATATCTATAAAAATGAAGTGAGACTAAGACTTTCATAACACAGATATCTATAAAAATGAAGTGAGACTAAGACTTTCATAATACAGATATCTATAAAAATGAAGTGAGACTAAGACTTTCATAACACAGATATCTATAAAAATGAAGTGAGACTAAGACTTTCATAATACAGATGTCCATAAAAATGAAGTGAGACTAAGACTTTCATAATACAGATGTCCATAAAAATGATGTGAGACTAAGACTTTCATAATACAGATGTCCATAAAAATGATGTGAGACTAAGACTCATAATACAGATATCTATAAAAATGATGTAAGACTAAGACTTTCAGAGGAGTTAAATATCTGTAGTCAGGAAAATAAAATTAGTAACTCTTACACAACAGAGAAGTATTAATATAATAACAAATATTATTATTAAATAGTATATTACAAAACATCAATATTTCTAACAAACCCTAGGGTTTTGAAACTTACAGAACCTTCAGTAAAGATGCCATACTCAATTCCAATGTACCTTGCTGTTGCCAACAGTACTGGTGTTAGTGCTAGTTGGTAGATTGAACATTTTAGGAAGCAAAACTTTCTCCTGAAAGGAAATAATGAAAAATGAAGAAATTTACATGAATGATATCATATTACTTAAAAAAATTCATACTTGAAAACTATAATCACAGAAAATTATTTTACTTGAAATATGTTGTGAACTTTAGTATATCTATATGCCAAAAACAAAATTCAGGAAAACACAACATATATATATATAATTTTACAGATAAGAACATGATTATTGAATAAAAAGTTTTAAGGAAAAAGAAAAGTAATTTTGAAAACCAAGGAATCTATACAGAGATAAATTATATTTTAATCCTACAACTAGAACTACCAACAGGATATTTTAAAATGATGGGAAAACTATGCAGTGATAAATGAAAGAGATAAACAACATTATATTTGAATAACTAGCAATGGGGTCAATCTTCAACTTATATTTAAGCTATATGGAGATAAATGACATTTTAGCCCTAGAATTACAAGAAAGCTATACAGAGATAAATATTTCAACCCTAGAATTACAAATGTTTATAAACAAATTTTTTTAAACTATTGTGCACTAAATTTTTTGTAAGCTTAACTTTTCATCATTTGCAGAGCCTCTAATAATAAACAAATATTACAAAAAAAAGTTCATCATATTCTGTTACGTGTTTAACTATTTTTATATTATTCAAGTCAATAATATATAATTCACCACCTGTTCCGTAAAAGCTGATCCATCCATTTTTATTTTATCCACCACATTCTGTTCTTTTATTCTAAATTTGAAGTTCCTACTTATTTGTCCAATATAAATTTGACCACAATTTATCCCTCAATTCTACTTTATCTTTTAAACCATTAAATATACAACTTAATTTTAAATGAGGTGTACTTATCAATTTATATTTTCCCTGAACACATTATCTATTTTCATTGACCAAGGTAAAACATAGGGCAGACATATTCTTTCTCTATCTCCCTGTTTTGTTATCTGCAACTTAATGCATTCAGAAACATGAACTTTGTACAATATATACTCTATATCCTCTCTATGATTTTAGACTGATGCCCTTCATCACTTGCTACTTGTTTTAAATACATTAATTCTAACATCAAATTATTATTATTATTATAATTACATGAAGAAATATTAATAGCCCCATAAACAAGGATGTTTTTGGTGACCATGTTACTGACCAGGATAATGTAAAAAAACAGGTTGAACTAAATATAATTGAATCCTGATCATTTGAAAGCAAAATAAATATAGAGATATAGGCCCAAGAGCCATGAAATTAAATTTTTGGAAGTTGTTGTTGTAAATAGTGCCCATATAAAAACATGTTAATTATACTTCTATAAAGGCTCATAGGAAACTATGTGTACATTGTGGTTTATGCTTTTGAAGATAGTGGAATTATTTCTACTGAAAAATTGGAGTTTTTTAATGTTTTTTAACATTATAAATAAATTATTGTTCAAGTAAAAACACTGATGTCGTTTTCTACTAATATCACTAAATAATATTGCATGGGAACTATCTGTTTTTACATAATAAGTATGCAGTTTGGCTCAGTAAAGTTGATCAGC
The DNA here is from genome assembly GCF_004210375.1 of Tachypleus tridentatus. Lineage (NCBI taxonomy): Eukaryota > Metazoa > Arthropoda > Merostomata > Xiphosura > Limulidae > Tachypleus > Tachypleus tridentatus. The sequence goes on from NC_134837.1 coordinate 273,952,878, forward strand.
TTCTATCATATTCTACACATTAAAAATTCCAACACTGTAAGGAGAAACACTGTTTTGAAAAGGAATAACACAAACCTTTCTTCTTAGATTTTAATTTTTTTTAATTGAACAAACGCAAATGTATATAGGGTCATACCATGTCAAATCATCCAGGGGGCTGCAGGTAACCCCCTCAGAATGCCTTGAAAAAATTCACATGTGCTCATCTACCCATATAATGAAAAACTGCCAAAGATTAGATCAAATGCTCTAATAGTTTCTGATTTACAGCCCTGTAAAATTTAGTTACTTTTGTTTTATATTTGGTGAATTCATTTTCGGGCAACTTTGGCTGCTTAAAGCTGCAAGAGTAATGGTGGTAGAAGACTGAAATTTGTTACACTGGATGAATTAATCTCACAGAATTAAAAAATGGTCTCAAACCAAGTTTACCTCTCTTAGGATTTGCATAGTGAGGCTGTAAAATCACCTGAAAACCCAAAATCATAAAACATTGGTTTATTTAATATGCCATAGCTCTAAGACTTAATATGATACAAAGCTGAATTTTGTTTTCAACTTTCCTATAACATATCAGTTGATAAATCAGCAATTGTTGTAACTAAAAGTCTATTAGATCTCCTGTAAAAAAATGTAGTTGCATGCAACTTTTTATGATTTAGCTAAAAATAGCCATACTTCTGGCCACAGTTTGACCATGTCACCAGTTATTCAGTCTTTCCAGATTTTTACCATATATTCTTACATCTCTGAATATGATCTACAATAAAAATCAGGGTGGTTTTCAACCTACTTTTTGAGTTATAATTTTTAAAAGTATCCTCTGTCCATACATTTTTTTATTTAAAAACAATTCAGTTCAGGTGTGTTACTGTGTGCAAATATAACCAATTTTGAAAAATACCTGTCAGAAGTTTATGAATCCCACTGAAATATTCTAACCAGTCTTTCATAATGTTATATAATGAAGTTGTAAGAAACAAGAAAGAATTAATTCATTTCTGAACAAGTTTATTGGCATAACTAGTTAGATCACATGGCAATGCAAATATACTGTGTATGCATTACAGTTATGCAGAGTTCATTATAACTCAAAAGTAGGTTGAACACCATCCTGATTGTTTTTGTATATCATATTCAGGGATGTAAGAATATATGGTAAAAATCTGAAAAGGCTGAATAACTGGTGACATGATTAAACTGTAGCCTGAAGTAGGGCTATTTTTAGCTAAATCATAAAAAGTTGCATGCAACTACATTTTTTTTACAGAAGATCTAATAGACTTTTAACTACAACAATTGCTGATTTATCAACTGATATATTATAGGAAAGTTGAAAACAAAATTCAGCTTTGTATCATATTAAGTCTTAGAGCTATGGCTTATTAAATAAACCAATGTTTTATGATTTTGGGTTTTCAGGTGATTTTACAGCCTCACTATGCAAATCCTAAGAGAGGTAAACTTGGTTTGAGACCATTTTTTAATTCTGTGAGATTAATTCATCCAGTGTAACAAATTTCAGTCTTCTACCACCATTACTCTTGCAGCTTTAAGCAGCCAAAGTTGCCCGAAAATGAATTCACCAAATATAAAACAAAAGTAACTAAATTTTACAGGGCTGTAAATCAGAAACTATTAGAGATATTGATCTAACCTTTGGCAGTTTTTCATTATATGGGTAGATGAGCACATGTGAATTTTTTCAAGGCATTCTGAGGGGGTTACCTGGAAAATTTTCCAAAATCTGGATGATTTGACATGGAAATACACATACACACACTATTAACTTACACAAACACACACACACACACAATATAAAGTCCACTTTATATATATATACACACACACACACATATACACAATATAAACTTCAATTTCCTCGATATTCATTAACATCTTTTTTTTCACACTATTTTCACAATTGCAGTTGTCACTACATTTCAGGGTATAAATTATAAAAGTAACAGCAGAAACTATTTAAATATATTTGTTGTTATCGAAATAAGTTGTTTATAAATTTCTCTACCCGATGGTATTCAACCTGTGTCTACAACTCTTTCCAAAACTGAGATTCATTGATAGTTATCCACATCACATGCTGCAAGACTTTAAAACAGTGAGAACAGAATCCTGGAATTATAAAACATCAGAGAAAGAAGGATGATCTAAAGGGAAACTTTTATTAATTGTATTCAATGAACATGACAGTTGTTAAAATAAAAAAAAATGTGGTCAATAAACATGTAATTAAGTGATATCCATAATAATAACATTCTGCATAACATATTATTTGGTGATATCTATAATAATAACATTCTGCATAACATATTATTTGGTGATATCCATAATAATAACATTCTGCATAACATATTATTTGGTGTTATCCATAATAATAACATTCTGCATAACATATTATTTGGTGTTACCATAATAATAACATTCTACATAACATATTATTTGGTGTTATCCATAATAATAACATTCTGCATAACATTATTTGGTGTTATCCATAATAATAACATTCTGCATAACATTATTTGGTGATATCCATAATAATAACATTCTGCATAACATATTATTTGGTGTTATCCATAATAATAACATTCTGCATAACATATTATTTGGTGTTATCCATAATAACATTCTGCATAACATATTATTTGGTGTTATCCATAATAATAACATTCTGCATAACATATTATTTGGTGATATCCATAATAATAACATTCTGCATAACATATTATTTGGTGTTATCCATAATAATAACATTCTGCATAACATTATTTGGTGTTATCCATAATAATAACATTCTGCATAACATTATTTGGTGATATCCATAATAATAACATTCTGCATAACATATTATTTGGTGTTATCCATAATAATAACATTCTGCATAACATATTATTTGGTGTTATCCATAATAATAACATTCTGCATAACATATTATTTGGTGTTATCCATAATAATAACATTCTGCATAACATATTATTTGGTGTTATCCATAATAATAACATTCTGCATAACATATTATTTGGTGTTATCCATAATAATAACATTCTGCATAACATATTATTTGGTGTTATCCATAATAATAACATTCTGCATAACATATTATTTGGTGTTATCCATAATAATAACATTCTGCATAACATATTATTTGGTGTTATCCATAATAATAACATTCTGCATAACATATTATTTGGTGTTATCCATAATAATAACATTCTGCATAACATATTATTTGGTGTTATCCATAATAATAACATTCTGCATAACATATTATTTGGTGTTATCCATAATAATAACATTCTGCATAACATATTATTTGGTGTTATCCATAATAATAACATTCTGCATAACATTATTTGGTGTTATCCATAATAATAACATTCTGCATAACATTATTTGGTGTTATCCATAATAATAACATTCTGCATAACATTATTTGGTGTTATCCATAATAATAACATTCTGCATAACATATTATTTGGTGTTATCCATAATAATAACATTCTGCATAACATATTATTTGGTGTTATCCATAATAATAACATTCTGCATAACATATTATTTGGTGTTATCCATAATAATAACATTTCTGCATAACATTCTGCATTATTTGGTGATATCCATAATAATAACATTCTGCATAACATATTATTTGGTGTTATCCATAATAATAACATTCTGCATAACATATTATTTGGTGTTATCCATAATAACATTCTGCATAACATTCTGCATAACATATTATTTGGTGTTATCCATAATAATAACATTCTGCATAACATATTATTTGGTGTTATCCATAATAATAACATTCTGCATAACATATTATTTGGTGTTATCCATAATAATAACATTCTGCATAACATATTATTTGGTGTTATCCATAATAATAACATTCTGCATATTATTTGGTGTTATCCATAATAATAACATTCTGCATAACATATTATTTGGTGTTATCCATAATAATAACATTCTGCATAACATATTATTTGGTGTTATCCATAATAACATTCTGCATAACATATTATTTGGTGTTATCCATAATAATAACATTCTGCATAACATATTATTTGGTGTTATCCATAATAATAACATTCTGCATAACATATTATTTGGTGTTATAACAAATATTCTGCATATTATTTGGTGTTATCCATAATAATAACATTCTGCATAACATATTATTTGGTGTTATCCATAATAATAACATTCTGCATAACATATTATTTGGTGTTATCCATAATAATAACATAATAATTTGGTGTTATTCTGCATAACATTATTTGGTGTTATCCATAATAATAACATTCTGCATAACATATTATTTGGTGTTATCCATAATAATAACATTCTGCATAACATATTATTTGGTGTTATCCATAATAATAACATTCTGCATAACATTCTGTTATCCATAATAATAAATTCTGCATATTATTTGGTGTTATCCATAATAATAACATTCTGCATAACATATTATTTGGTGTTATCCATAATAATAACATTCTGCATAACATATTATTTGGTGTTATCCATAATAATAACATTCTGCATAACATATTATTTGGTGTTATCCATAATAATAACATTCTGCATAACATATTATTTGGTGTTATCCATAATAATAACATTCTGCATAACATATTATTTGGTGTTATCCATAATAATAACATTCTGCATAACATATTATTTGGTGTTATCCATAATAATAACATTCTGCATAACATATTATTTGGTGTTATCCATAATAATAACATTCTGCATAACATATTATTTGGTGTTATCCATAATAATAACATTCTGCATAACATATTATTTGGTGTTATCCATAATAATAACATTCTGCATAACATATTATTTGGTGTTATCCATAATAATAACATTCTGCATAACATATTATTTGGTGTTATCCATAATAATAACATTCTGCATAACATATTATTTGGTGTTATCCATAAATTCTGCATATTATTTGGTGTTATCCATAATAATAACATTCTGCATAACATATTATTTGGTGTTATCCATATAATAACATTCTGCATAACATATTATTTGGTGTTATCCATAATAATAACATTCTGCATAACATATTATTTGGTGTTATCCATAATAATAACATTCTGCATAACATATTATTTGGTGTTATCCATAATAATAACATTCTGCATAACATATTATTTGGTGTTATCCATAATAATAACATTCTGCATAACATATTATTTGGTGTTATCCATAATAATAACATTCTGCATAACATATTATTTGGTGTTATCCATAATAATAACATTCTGCATAACATATTATTTGGTGTTATCCATAATAATAACATTCTGCATAACATATTATTTGGTGTTATCCATAATAATAACATTCTGCATAACATATTATTTGGTGTTATCCATAATAATAACATTCTGCATAACATATTATTTGGTGTTATCCATAATAATAACATTCTGCATAACATATTATTTGGTGTTATCCATAATAATAACATTCTGCATAACATATTATTTGGTGTTATCCATAATAATAACATTCTGCATAACATATTATTTGGTGTTATCCATAATAATAACATTCTGCATAACATATTATTTGGTGTTATCCATAATAATAACATTCTGCATAATTATTTGGTGTTATAATAATAACATTCTGCATAACATATTATTTGGTGTTATCCATAATAATAACATTCTGCATAACATATTATTTGGTGTTATCCATAATAATAACATTCTGCATAACATATTATTTGGTGTTATCCATAATAATAACATTCTGCATAACATATTATTTGGTGTTATCCATAATAATAACATTCTGCATAACATATTATTTGGTGTTATCCATAATAATAACATTCTGCATAACATATTATTTGGTGTTATCCATAATAATAACATTCTGCATAACATATTATTTGGTGTTATCCATAATAATAACATTCTGCATAACATATTATTTGGTGTTATCCATAATAATAACATTCTGCATAACATATTATTTGGTGTTATCCATAATAATAACATTCTGCATAACATATTATAATAACATTATCCATAATAATAACATTCTGCATATAATATTATTTGGTGTTATCCATAATAATAACATTCTGCATAACATTATTTGGTGTTATCCATAATAATAACATTCTGCATAACATATTATTTGGTGTTATCCATAATAATAACATTCTGCATAACATATTATTTGGTGTTATCCATAATAATAACATTCTGCATAACATATTATTTGGTGTTATCCATAATAATAACATTCTGCATAACATATTATTTGGTGTTATCCATAATAATAACATTCTGCATAACATATTATTTGGTGTTATCCATAATAATAACATTCTGCATAACATATTATTTGGTGTTATCCATAATAATAACATTCTGCATAACATATTATTTGGTGTTATCCATAATAATAACATTTCTGCATAATAATAACATTCTGCATAACATATTATTTGGTGTTATCCATAATAATAACATTCTGCATAATATTATATCCATGCATAACATTCTGCATAACATATTATTTGGTGTTATCCATAATAATAACATTCTGCATAACATATTATTTGGTGTTATCCATAATAATAACATTCTGCATAACATATTATTTGGTGTTATCCATAATAATAACATTCTGCATAACATATTATTTGGTGTTATCCATAATAATAACATTCTGCATAACATATTATTTGGTGTTATCCATAATAATAACATTCTGCATAACATATTATTTGGTGTTATCCATAATAATAACATTCTGCATAACATATTATTTGGTGTTATCCATAATAATAACATTCTGCATAACATATTATTTGGTGTTATCCATAATAATAACATTCTGCATAACATATTATTTGGTGTTATCCATAATAATAACATTCTGCATAACATATTATTTGGTGTTATCCATAATAATAACATTCTGCATAACATATTATTTGGTGTTATCCATAATAATAACATTCTGCATAACATATTATTTGGTGTTATCCATAATAATAACATTCTGCATAACATATTATTTGGTGTTATCCATAATAATAACATTCTGCATAACATATTATTTGGTGTTATCCATAATAATAACATTCTGCATAACATATTATTTGGTGTTATCCATAATAATAACATTCTGCATAACATATTATTTGGTGTTATCCATAATAATAACATTCTGCATAACATATTATTTGGTGTTATCCATAATAATAACATTCTGCATAACATATTATTTGGTGTTATCCATAATAATAACATTCTGCATAACATATTATTTGGTGTTATCCATAATAATAACATTCTGCATAACATATTATTTGGTGTTATCCATAATAATAACATTCTGCATAATATTATTTGGTGTTATCCATAATAATAACATTCTGCATATTATTTGGTGTTATCCATAATAATAACATTCTGCATAACATATTATTTGGTGTTATCCATAATAATAACATTCTGCATAACATATTATTTGGTGTTATCCATAATAATAACATTCTGCATAACATATTATTTGGTGTTATCCATAATAATAACATTCTGCATAACATATTATTTGGTGTTATCCATAATAATAACATTCTGCATAACATATTATTTGGTGTTATCCATAATAACATTCTGCATAACATATTATTTGGTGTTATCCATAATAATAACATTCTGCATAACATATTATTTGGTGTTATCCATAATAATAACATTCTGCATAACATATTATTTGGTGTTATCCATAATAATAACATTCTGCATAACATATTATTTGGTGTTATCCATAATAATAACATTCTGCATAACATATTATTTGGTGTTATCCATAATAATAACATTCTGCATAACATATTATTTGGTGTTATCCATAATAATAACATTCTGCATAACATATTATTTGGTGTTATCCATAATAATAACATTCTGCTGCATAACATATTATTTGGTGTTATCCATAATAATAACATTCTGCATAACATATTATTTGGTGTTATCCATAATAATAACATTCTGCATAACATATTATTTGGTGTTATCCATAATAATAACATTCTGCATAACATATTATTTGGTAACATATTATTTTGTTATCCATAATAATAACATTCTAATAACATTCTGCATAACATATTATTTGGTGTTATCCATAATAATAACATTCTGCATAACATATTATTTGGTGTTATCCATAATAATAACATTCTGCATAACATATTATTTGGTGTTATCCATAATAATAACATTCTGCATAACATATTATTTGGTGTTATCCATAATAATAACATTCTGCATAACATATTATTTGGTGTTATCCATAATAATAACATTCTGCATAACATATTATTTGGTGTTATCCATAATAATAACATTCTGCATAACATATTATTTGGTGTTATCCATAATAATAACATTCTGCATAACATATTATTTGGTGTTATCCATAATAATAACATTCTGCATAACATATTATTTGGTCCATAATAATAACATTCTGCATAACATATTATTTGGTGTTATCCATAATAATAACATTCTGCATAACATATTATTTGGTGTTATCCATAATAATAACATTCTGCATAACATTCTGCATAACATATTATTTGGTGTTATCCATAATAATAACATTCTGCATAACATATTATTTGGTGTTATCCATAATAATAACATTCTGCATAACATATTATTTGGTGTTATCCATAATAATAACATTCTGCATAACATATTATTTGGTGTTATCCATAATAATAACATTCTGCATAACATATTATTTGGTGTTATCCATAATAATAACATTCTGCATAACATATTATTTGGTGTTATCCATAATAATAACATTCTGCATAACATATTATTTGGTGTTATCCATAATAATAACATTCTGTTATCCATAATAATAACATTCTGCATATTATTTGGTGTTATCCATAATAATAACATTCTGCATAACATATTATTTGGTGTTATCCATAATAATAACATTCTGCATAACATATTATTTGGTGTTATCCATAATAATAACATTCTGCATAACATATTATTTGGTGTTATCCATAATAATAACATTCTGCATAACATATTATTTGGTGTTATCCATAATAATAACATTCTGCATAACATATTATTTGGTGTTATCCATAATAATAACATTCTTCTGCATAACATATTATTTGGTGTTATCCATAATAATAACATTCTGCATAACATATTATTTGGTGTTATCCATAATAATAACATTCTGCATAACATATTATTTGGTGTTATCCATAATAATAACATTCTGCATAACATATTATTTGGTGTTATCCATAATAATAACATTCTGCATAACATATTATTTGGTGTTATCCATAATAATAACATTCTGCATAACATATTATTTGGTGTTATCCATAATAATAACATTCTGCATAACATATTATTTGGTGTTATCCATAATAATAACATTCTGCATAACATATTATTTGGTGTTATTTATAATAATAACATTCTGCATAACATTATTTGGTGATATCCATAATAATAACATTCTGCATAACATATTATTTGGTGTTATCCATAATAATAACATTCTGCATAACATATTATTTGGTGTTATCCATAATAATAACATTCTGCATAACATATTATTTGGTGTTATCCATAATAATAACATTCTGAATAACATTCTGCATAACATTATTTGGTGTTATCCATAATAATAACATTCTGCATAACATTATTTGGTGATATCCATAATAATAACATTCTGCATAAGATATTATTTGGTGTTATCCATAATAATAACATTCTGCATAACATATTATTTGGTGTTATCCATAATAATAACATTCTGCATAACATATTATTTGGTGTTATCCATAATAATAACATTCTGCATAACATATTATTTGGTGTTATCCATAATAATAACATTCTGCATAACATATTATTTGGTGTTATCCATAATAATAACATTCTGCATAACATATTATTTGGTGTTATCCATAATAATAACATTCTGCATAACATATTATTTGGTGTTATCCATAATAATAACATTCTGCATAACATATTATTTGGTGTTATCCATAATAATAACATTCTGCATAACATATTATTTGGTGTTATCCATAATAATAACATTCTGCATAACATATTATTTGGTGTTATCCATAATAATAACATTCTGCATAACATATTATTTGGTGTTACCATAATAATAACATTCTGCATAACATATTATTTGGTGTTATCCATAATAATAACATTCTGCACAACATATTATTTGGTGTTACCATAATTATAACATTCTGCATAACATATTATTTGGTGTTACCCATAATAATAACATTCTGCATAACATATTATTTGGTGTTATCCATAATAATAACATTCTGCATAACATTATTTGGTGTTATCCATAATAATAACATTCTGCATAACATTATCTGGTGTTATCCATAATAATAATATTCTGCATAACATATTATTTGGTGTTATCCATAATAATAACATTCTGCACAACATATTATTTGGTGTTATCCATAATAATAATATTCTGCATAACATATTATTTGGTGTTATCCATAATAATAACATTCTGCACAACATATTATTTGGTGTTATCCATAATAATAACATTCTGCATAACATATTATTTGGTGTTATCTATAATAATAACATTCTGCATAACATATTATTTGGTGTTATCCATAATAATAACATTCTGCATAACATATTATTTGGTGTTATCCATAATAATAACATTCTGCATAACATATTATTTGGTGTTATCCATAATAATAACATTCTGCATAACATATTATTTGGTGTTACCATAATAATAACATTCTGCATAACATATTATTTGGTGTTATCCATAATAATAACATTCTGCACAACATATTATTTGGTGTTACCATAATTATAACATTCTGCACAACATATTATTTGGTGTTTGAGCTATATGTCAAACAGTACATATATTTATCATAAGAAGTATAAGAAATTGAAATACTGTATACATTAGTGTCAATCAGATAGCAGAACATGAGAAGGAATGTCAGTTCTATAATAAAAATCCCATATGGAAACTTCTATTAAAAGTCAATTTTAAAGTTGTGAATGAAATTGATAACAAGTTTATTTTTAAAATTAGCAGTAATTCTATATTTTAATAGTCCTCTAATAATCAAGCCTGAAATTCAACAATTATTAACTCATTTATTCATAGAATAATGTATTTATATTACACCGTAAGCTATTTACCTTGTTAAGGGAGGCTTGTCACAACAGAAACACAAGCAACATAATGGTGGGCCTTGTAAAACCATCTCTTGGCCAAATAACTTTCTCAAAATAATGTTTTCTCCACCACCATAGTTTATCGTAAGTCTGAAGTACACAACAAGAGATGCAGGGAGGTAGCTGAAACAGAAATCACAAATAAAAATATAGAAGATAACTATACATTTAAAGTAGGAGGCAAGGTGTCTCACTTGATTTATACTTTTGATGTGTAGTTGAAAAGTTACAAGTTTGTGGCTGGTCAATGTCATGTTCTCGTGTCTTTCACCGATGCACTTTATCCAGTTGAGGTTAAACCTGCAACAGACTGGCATCCATCCAATTGAGGGAAGGATGCATCATCACTCTCATGTGTTGATGTAAACTGAGCTGGAGTTCAGAACCATATTGTAAGTGCTCTCCCAGCATGGGAGATATTTAATTTAATATAAAAATGTCCTCAAAGTCAGTAATACTTCTGTGCTTTTGTAAAACATGTAGTAAAACCTTACAGTACATAAGCTTCTGTTAACAAAGCTGAAGTTAAATGTGTCTTGCAGTGCCAAATCTACTTTACGCTAATTAACCAACACACTGGACACAACTGAGTGATACCAGTAACAACGAATGGTGTAAGTAGTAAGGTGAAATGATTCTGTTGTAACTGACGTCAATTTGTCTATTAGGAAAGGTTAAGATAGCTACAAATATCTTCTGCTATTGTAATTTTTAGAAATAGTCAAACTGTTTTAGAAAAATATATATCTTTTTCTCTGTGAAAAGCCACATGCAGCAGTTTTACAAAACGTATACAATATCTCCAATTCATTCCAACCTCAACATGAACTGAACTGTTTTTGGAATGCAACTTGATGGCATCAAATTCTCCCTACACATATAACTGTCTGTAAAAAAAGTCCTATTCACTCAGATGTTTTCTAACAGTTGTTAACACATATCTGTAGCATGGATCAGACTGTATTAACATTAAAAATAATCCCACTCACTGGCAGTATACAGTATCAGCAGTTAAATACAACATACATACATTTATATATCCTTAGCAAAGGAAAAAGTAAAAATCTTTCAGCTTTAATTATTTAAATAAAATTAGATTAGTAGATTTTTGAGAGTTTAACACAGAATATAACTATTTATTAAAATTGACTTGAAGATACTGGTTTTCTGTAAATTTTTTCAAAATGGTTCTATAAACTGCTTGGTCTGAACTTTATATACAAAAATGTATATGACTCACAGAAGTATTATTGTCTTTGCAGTTTCTGCTACATTGGGAAAGACAATGGAAATGAAGAATCCACCAGCAGCAAACTGAAAGATATAATAAATATTAAGTAATGAAAGAACAAGCTGTATCTGGAATTCATATCACTGATATTAACACTCACTGCTATTGTTTTATATGAAAAAAATGTATATTAATGTGAACACCAGGTCCTAATGTATCAACACATTAAAAGTATATCTTAATGCAACAATAGTAATGAACAACACATTAGATGAGCTAATGTAACAACATAGTAATGAACAACACATTAGAAGCATATTCTAAAGTAACAAAATGTTAATGAACAATCCATCAGAATCATGTTCTAAGGTAGCAACACGGTAATAGACAACACATTAAAATCATCTTCTAATATAACAACACACTAATAGACAACACATCAGAAGCCTATCCTCATGTAACAACAAATTAATATAGAACACATTAAAAGCATATCCTAATGAAACAGAATATTAATGGAGAACATGTTACAAGCATGTTCTAATGTAACAACAAAGTAAGGGACAATACATTAGAAGCATGTCCCAATGTAAAAACACAGTAATGAACAAAACATTAGGAACATGTCCTAATGTAACAACATTGTAATTGACAACACATTAGAAGCATATACTACGTTAAGAACATTGTAATTGACAACACCTTGGAAGCATATTCTACGTTAAGAACATTGTAATTGACAACACCTTGGAAGCATGTCCTAATGACACAAAATATTAATGGACAACATGTTAATAGAATATCCCAATGTAACTAAATATTTATGAACAAGACATTAGAAGCATATTCTAATGTAACAACATAGTAATGGACAAAACATAAGAAGCATGACTGTAATCTAACAACATAGTAATGAACAACATGTTAGAAGCATGTTCTAATATAACAATATAGCAATAGAAAACAAACTAGAAGCATGTTCTAAAGTAATAACATAGTAATGAAAACATGTTAGAAGCATGTTCTAATATAACAATATAGCAATAGAAAACAAACTAGAAGCATGTTCTAAAGTAACAACATAGTAATGAACAACACATTAGATGCATATTCTAATACAAAAACTTAGTAATAGACATGTTAAAAGCAGATATTAATGTAACAGCACAGTAATGGAAAATATTAGAAGCACGTTCTAATGTAAAAAAAATATTAATAAAAAAAGACATTAGAAGCATGTCCTCATGTAACAAAACATTAGATGCATGTTATAAAATATTAATGAATAAGACATTAGAAACATGTTCTAAAGTAATAACACAGTAATAGAAAACACATCAGACACATGTTCAAAAGTAACATCATAGTAATAGAGAACACATTAGAAGCATGTCCTAATGCAACAACATAGTAACAGAAAACACATTAGAAGCATGTCCTAATGCAACAACATAGTAACAGAAAACACATTAGAAGCATGTCCTTAATGTAACAACATAGTAATACACAAAATTAGAAGCATGTTCTAATGTAACAACATAGTAACAAACAATACATTAGAAGCATGTTCTAATGAAACAACATAGTAAGGGAGAAAACATCAGAAGCATGTCCTTAATGGAACAACATAGTAAAAAACAAATTAGAAGCATGACCTGATGTAACAATATAAAATAGACAATACATTAGAATCATGTCTTATGTAACAAGTTAGTAAAGGACAACACATTAGAAGCATGAAAAAGACATTAAAAAGCATATTCTAGTGTAACAACATATCAATTAACAAGATGTTTGATGTTTCTTCTAAGGTTACAAAATATTAATAAACAAAACATGACAAGTATGTTCTAATGTAACAACATAGTAATGGACAACACATTACAAGCATGTCCTAATGCAACAAAAACATTGATAAACAATACATTACAAACATGTACTAATGTTCTTACATGTTAGAAGCATATATTAATGTAACAACATAGTAATGCAAAACACAATAGAAGAATGTAACAAGGCAGTAATGGACAACACATTAGAAGTATGTCCTAATAATAACAACATAGTAATGGACAACACATTAGAAGCATCTTCTAACGTAACAACATACTAATGCACAACAGATAAGAAACATCCTTATTTAAGATCATACTAACGAACAACACATTAGAAGTATGTTCCACTCTAAGAACATAGTAACGAACAACACATTAGAAGTATGTTCCAATCGAACAACACAGTAACGAACAACACATTAGAAGTATGTTCCACTCTAAGAACACAGTAACGAACAACACATTAGAAGTATGTTCCAATCGAACAACACAGTAACGAACAACACATTAGAAGCACATTCTAATGTAACAGCACAGTAATGAACAACACATTAGAAGCATGTTCCAATGTAACAACACAGTAATGAACAACACATTAGAAGTATGTTCCACTCTAAGAACATAGTAACGAACAACACATTAGAAGTATGTTCCAATCGAACAACACAGTAACGAACAACACATTAGAAGTATGTTCCAATCGAACAACACAGTAACAAACAACACTTTAGAAGTATGTTCCAATCGAACAACACAGTAACGAACAACACATTAGCACGTTCTAATGTAACACAGTAACGAACAACACAGCACGCTCTAATGTAACACAGTAACGAACAACACATTAGCACGTTCTAATGTAACACAGTAACGAACAACACATTAGCACGTTCTAATGTAACAAAGTAACGAACAACACATTAGAAGCATGTTCTAATGTAACACAGTAACGAACAACACATTAGAAGCATGTTCTAATGTAACACAGTAACGAACAACACATTAGAAGCATGTTCTAATGTAACACAGTAACGAACAACACATTAGAAGCATGTTCTAATGTAACACAGTAACAAACAACACATTAGAAGCATGTTCTAATGTAACACAGTAACGAACAACACATTAGAAGCATGTTCTAATGTAACACAGTAACGAACAACACATTAGAAGCATGTTCTAATGTAACACAGTAACAAACAACACATTAGAAGCATGTTCTAATGTAACACAGTAACGAACAACACATTAGAAGCATGTTCTGATGTAACACAGTAACAAACAACACATTAGAAACACGTTCTAATGTAACAACACAGTAATGAACAACACATTAGAAGTACTTTCTAACGTTAGAACACAGTAATGAATAACACATTAGAAGCATATTCTAATGTCACAAAATATTAATGAACAACACATTAGAAGTGTGTTTGAATGTAATAACTAGTAACGGACAACACATTAGAAGCATGTCCTAATGTAACAACATAGTGATAAAGAACAGATTAAAAATATGCTCTAACATAAGAACATAGTAATGGACAACACATTAGAACCATATACTAATATATCAATACTACAATGGACAATACATAAGCAATATGTCCTTATATAACACCATAGTAATAGATAACACACTAAAGGCATATCCTAACGTAACAAGACATTAGAACTCTAAACTAATATATCATCACTATAATGAACAATACGTTAGAAGCATATGCTAACGTAACATCATAGTAATAAACGACATATAAGAAGCATATAGTGTTAATATATTAACACTATACTGAATAACACATTAGAAGCCTACACTAATATATCAACATCGTAATGGACAAAATGTTAAAAGCATATCCTGATGTATCAACACTGTAATAGACAAGATATTAGCAGTATATCTACATGCTAATAAATGCATTACAAAGACACTGTACTTTCTTTTTATGTTCTATCAGACAAATGATATCAATTACTGGTTACACATTAAAAGATGCCAATCTTAAATTATATTTCATATGTAAAATTTCTATGCTGTAAAACTTTCAGCCAAAACGGAAAATACTGAAAATAGTCTTTCCTAAAAGAAAATCTTCAGAGTGGAACAAGTGACAACTTTAGGGTACAGACAATATTCAGAGTAGCCTTTAAAAAAACATAATACACATTTTGAAGATAATCAATTAAAATAACTCATGGTAATACATTTATTGTATCTATAGAAAATCTTAACAATGGTTATTTTTGGTATGCTATCTAGCTTTAATAATAAAAATAAACTCACTGGAAAGGTGTTTAGACACAGTAGTGTAAGAATGCACTGTTGCCTTGGCCAGTGGTGGAACAAATAGATGGATTCATGGAAGAATATAGCAAATATTAATGCAGTTGCTATACCTGTAACACTTATTAGAATAATTCCAATGTTTCCCAAAGCTGCAATAAAAATAACAATGTTAAAGATTACTACATCTGTAATATACATTAGAACAACTTAAATGCTTCCTAAGACTGTAATAAAAACTAACTGTTAACAATTATTAAATTAATATAAATAACGACACTATTGTTGTATCTGAGAAACAGGGTATAATCTGCACAGTATATAAAGAGAAATAGGCACATGAGCCATGTATTGTACGAATAAGCATAATATCAGTGGCTCTAGTGTTAAGACAAACAACAAGAAAACATCAGTATTTAAAAATGTTTGAACAGGAAACATGAATCAGTATCTACAAGTGTTAAGACAAACAAGAAAACATCAGTATTTAAAAATGTTTGAACAGGAAACATGAATCAGTATCTACAAGTGTTAAGACAAACAAGAAAACATCAGTATTTAAAAATGTTTGAACAGGAAACATGAATCAGTATCTACAAGTGTTAAGACAAACAACAAGAAAACATCAGTATTTAAAAATGTTTGAACAGGAAACATGAATCAGTATCTACAAGTGTTATGACAAACAACAAGAAAACATCGGTATTTCAAAATGTTTGAACAGGAAACATGAATCAGTATCTACAAGTGTTATGACAAACAAGAAAACATCAGTATCTCAAAATGCTTACATAGGAAACATAAATTAGTTTGTACAAGTGTTACAACAAACAACAGGGAAATATCAGTAGCTCCTAGTGTTAAGACAGGCAAAAAAAAAACACATCAATATCTCAAAAGGTTTAAACAGGACACACAAATCAGTATCTACAAGTGTTACAACAAACAACATAAAAATATCAGTACTTCCATAAGTTGAGACAGACTACAGGAAAACATGGATCAGCATCTGCCAGTGATATAACAGACAACAGGAACAATGAGCCAATGTCCTCAATTTTAAGACCAATAACAGGAAAGCATGAATCAGTCTTCCAGTGCTAAGAAAACAAGAGAAACATGTAAATCAATACCTAAGTATTCAGAACACAGTAAACACTTTCACATGTTTTTCAATACCGCGTATCAAAGAAACACAATATAACCATAGACAACACCCAGACACTAAGTAGGGAAACAAATATAAACAAATGCAAAATTAAAGAAACACTTCTTATAAAACAACTCAAACCAAAATTAAACCAATATAAATGAACACTTTTATACCTATACTAATTAATAATCTAACACCAAACTGAAATGCCCCATACAATCCTGTACCCATTTATACTCTCATCACTAAGACATGTGCCCAGCAACAATCAGTTGGAAACTCTCTCTTTGTTAACTTGGAGATGAACCAAAAAGGTCAAAACATTATTCTCTAGTTTATTAGTAAAAGTGTTAATACCCATACCAGCCATTCCGAGATACATTTTTACTTCAAGTGGGTTTCTTGTCATCACAAAGAAAAGTAACATTTAATATCAATGCAAACACACAGAATATTTTTTCTTTTGAAATAATGAGTAAAATTCTATCTTTTAATTAAAAGTATCACAAAGATTCCAATATCAGACTCCCCTGACTGTTAATTACATCATACAGATGGTGATTACAATTATCAAACAAAGAAAAGTCAAGATTTCCAAATTTTTCCATTCTTCATAATGAAAAATTAGGTAGTTATGATCACAAACAAAATAAAAATAACTAAATTTTAATTATGTTTATTACTAATCAGGTATGAATATTTTACTGTTTCTGTGGATCTCAGAATTATTAAGTGATCAATCACCTGTAGTTTCATCTTTCACTGAACACTTGAGAAATAAAACTAACGTGGATATGACACATTTGTATTGCATTTAATCGACAATCACAATATGATTATATATTACATAGAAAAATCATTAATATTTGGAGAATTTAATTTGACTTATGTAATTCTGAAGAATCATTATTACAGAATATTCAAGTTAGGTATATGTATAGTCAAAATTATATTACAAAACATTAAGGTGTTACATTAACTACCTACCTTAGAGATAAACTTACAGCTCCTACAGTTCATACCTGTTGGGAATTTTCTAAAATTAACATGGAACTTTCTAACTGATTTTACATTCAAAGGTTTGTTGGCCTAACAGAAACTAGACTTCACTGATAGTGACAATAACTTACAAGAAATGAATTGTATGTATTTGTGTGTGTATGTGCATGTTACATAAAGACAACCAGAGAGCACTGAACTTTTAACCCATAAGGTCTACCACATAGCACTAAATTTTAACCTATAAAACTGCCATGTAGTGCTAAATTTTTAACCCATAAAAACTGCCACATAGCACTGAACCTTTAACCTATAGATTAACATATAGCACTAAACTTTTAACCCATAAAGACTGCCATCTTAGAGAGTTTTCTATAATACCCATGTGCAAAGGATTGGTTCAAATGATCAATTCAATACTGGAAAAGGAATACTGGCTATAATTCTGAATTTACTATGTGTATTTAAAAGTTTTAAATGTACAGTACTCACACACACACACATCAGTTGATTCATGAACATATGTATTCAAATTATGTCTTATCAGTTGCTGATGCCAGTCTGACTCAAACTCTGATGAAGTGAGACAGAAAGCAATATTCATGTAATGAATGAAGATACTTACATCCATCATAGTTTACACAAGATAAGTAAATAAATTTGGAATTTTAAAACCTACAAATAAAACAAAGTAAGGAGACAATGCTGAAGATATTACTTACTCAAACCACAATCCATTACTTTATTAAATGTTGTAGTATAGAGCCAAAATAAGTTGGAGTAAGTAATGCATCTCCAAAGTTGGAGTAAGTAATGCATCTCCAGCCTTGTCTCCTTACTTCTTTTATTATCATCTACATTTGCAGGTTTTTAACTCCCCAATTTTTTATTTCTGTTGTCTGCTGGCTTATTTTAATGCTCAAATATAAGTAATGGATTACTTGACATGGCAGTTCATGATGATTTACTGTTACTATTGACCACTTGATCCCATTAGTTCAAGATGTTAAATGTTATGCTGTGGTTGGAGTATTTATAATTTTTATGTAACTACATTCTCTATACACAAGAGGAAATCCTCAACAGCTATTGCAATTGAAATTCTTTTAGGTATAATTATAGTAAATTAATGTACAAGAACTTGTGAAAGATCAAATAATTCAATCAAAAGGATTTGACCTTGACTCCAAAACTGTAATTCAATCTCAAATTGGTCAAAAGATGGAGTTATAGACTAAAAGTTTGTAAATGAGAAATCCAAAGCCATTCTGGAAGCCAATGCAGCCAATAATGCATAGCAATGAGCAAATATATGCCTGAAATGAAACAACCTTCACTGAGCAAATTCAAAATGTTACCATTAGAAAGCTTTTTCAAATCATACATATATATAAAACATCACTTTTAACAAACCTTGTGCTTTTTATGATAATTATTCATTGAGCATGTGTAATAAAATTTAGCATTATGTGTAGTTTTTTGTTTGTTTTTTCCACACCTTTACATAATTTAGGGGTTGGCTCATGAAAACAACTGATTGTATTCAAAGCACTGAGCATCTGTATGTTACAGCCATCTAATGTTGTTTTATTATTGGCTTGTAAATCCTGTTTCATCTTATACTTAAGGTTTTTTTAAAGCAGTACCAGATATAAGAAAGCTAGTTTCAAAAGATAACATTAGCACCATTTCACTATAATAAGGATGTTTTTTGGCTTAACCAAAATATATAAGAAACAAATTGGCTTTCAATACCCCTTGTGATTTTTATAATACCTTGTTTGGTATCAGCTGGGATACCCTGCCCATGCATAGAAGTTATGCAAAATCATGAGTAATGGAAAGATTATGACATGAAAGTTGCTTTCCTTATATGTAATTGTAAGAAATGATCATAAAACTGCAAAACACAAAATATGAAACTGGAAAAAAAAAATTGCAAGTACTACTGCATGGACCCAACAAATCTTAATGTCAGATTTTGGTAAAGATTGATCAACGGGTGGCAATGTATTGGTAAGAAATGCAAAAATGCCCATAATGAAACAAAACTGAAAATTTCTACACCCCCATATGGACCAAATGAACTTCTATATTAATTTTAGTGAAAATCCATTAATGCTCTGTGATATTCAGACAGTATTATTAGATTCTACAAAATATTTGGGTGCAACCTACTGTTTTTGTTGTATGCTTACAAGAATAACAATATTAATTACAAATAGCCTCTGCTCAGCAGATTTTTCTTCCCATATAAGTCTACCATGCATACTTTTCTATATGTTCACAGCATTAGCAGACAATAGTAATGGTTTTAAAGTGTTGTTTGAACTGAATCTTCACTAATTAGGGCAGTTTTACTTGAACATTTTGTTAGGGTTTTGTGAAATTCCTTATTATCCCGATTAAGAGCTACTATTGTGATATTGTACTTACATAACCTATAAAGTCGTTGAAATGCATATCTACAGATTTGCATATTGTATATGAATAACATCTATAGCCTTCAAAATGCATATTTACAGTTTTACTCACTATCTCTGTACATTGTATTTGGTATTTACTTTCATCTACTATAAACTGTTGCCAAATAAACAGTGTTAGGTAAAACATAGTTAATAATTGACATCAAATACATAATGTTGAACAGCACTCTGTACAAGTTGTAGTTTATACATTCCTATACCCCCTTCCCCCATACAAAGTTAACCATACATAAAAAATTTAATAATTATCTACTCTACTGTGACACACAAATTGCACTATGATGATGAAATGGTAAAGATAAATTAATTATACAATTTAACTTAAATATAAAATGGGAATAGTTTATTTTAACTTATGATGGTGTGATATCATAAAACATTCTTAAATTATTCTAACAATTATATATATACACACACACATACACAGCATAACACAAATACTTCATAATTTTGAAGCAAATGTTGAGATGTTTGTAAAACATGCTAAATGTACTAGCTTACCATCAAAGACTTCCCATACAGTAGGAATGTAGTTCATATCTAGAAGTTCTGAACAATTCATTGTACTGACTCTCATTCTGATTAGTCTCAGAATTACATAATCTGAAACAAGAACATTGGTAAATAAATGTTACGTTTCATACTAAAAGCACTGTACATTAATAATGTGTTAAAATACAATGTAAACACAAAAATCATCAGAATACGGTTTAAGAACACATAAGTCAATTACTAATCATGTATAGTTGTGAACAAAAATATAAGTAACTAATATATAATGCACACTAACTGTGCAAAAATGTGTTTACAGAAGTTCAATATTATTGCAATACATATATTCCAAAATATGTACATATGATGTTATCACTGTTTAGAATTCAAACTTTTAAATCTTTGTCAACATTAAATAAAACAAATTTCACAAAAGTTAGCAATTGTTAGTTTGATCAGGTTATTATAAAATTGGTACTTCCTATTAAAACAATAAGTACAAAAGTTAATATTGTACACATTTAGTACTAAACTGCATTCAAATCAGTTCAAATTTATATCAAAATTAGACTAAAACTGGTCTGTCAATCAAAACTTAAAGTTTACTTTATTTTCAAGTATTCCTTAATCTTAGCTACAATAAAAGAACTAAAGATGAAAATACATACATTGTTCTACAGTTAATGAATACTAGAACTCTGATCACTTTGCATAATAATACAACTATGCACTAAAACTATGTAGAGATAAAATGGACACTTGTATTAAACCTTTAACTGGAGTTACTTTAAAAGTGCATGGAATTTCTTCAAGTAGTACATTGTACACAGCACACCTGCATGCAACTACTTCATCAGAAGTCAATACATTTTCAGTGCATGAAAATGTAAACTTTAGATATGGTCTTACCTCTTCTCACACAAAGCTAGAATCTTGCCATGCAAAGATGAAGGGGTTAATGCAGGCGCACGACATTGAAACCAAGAGGAAAGCAACCATCAAGAATGAAAGTGTGTGCTACAGGACAAACTGAAACACTGAACTAGTTCTAGAACAGATATACTCTTTACACTTATTACAAAAAGGATATGCACAATTGTAATTCAATTTGTTTAAAAGCTTTAAAAGGCTTTCTGTGGCATAATGTTAATTATTATAACTTGCCAGGATGACTAATGGGTAAGTTCAAACATTATGGCCATTTTCTAATTTCATATCAAACTAGTTGTACTTCTAAAAGGAATCAAATTAAGAAAAGGTCTAATTTATGAATTAAAAACTTATATAGTGTTTAAAAGGTCAATGGCCTTAAAAAAAAAACTAAAACCATTTGTAAGGTCGACAGTGTCACCATTGCCGATGACTATCCAATGTTATGGGTAAACCTTGGGACAAAATATGTTTAAAATGGTGCCGTCATTGAGAGTCGTAATGACAGCAAGACAGTAAAATGTGGCTTATTGTGACCTGAGTGTCATACAGACAACACATTGATGCATCAGTCAGGGATAAAAGAAAACGAGTTATAAAACTGTGACCAATGTGTAGTCAAGTCAGAACAACTTCCTCTTTCTAATTCTTACAGAAACAAGATGGCCAAAGTCAAATAAAGGGTTTTTATTTGGAAAAGCTCATTTTAACATTGCTCACTCCAGTTGACTGCCAACTGGCATGGAGCTGAGGCTTGAATACAGGACCATAGTCCATGTGTGGAACAGGCACAGCAGTAATAGTGCCAGAGCAGAAAGACTTAGCTGAGGTGTCAGCGAGCTCGTTCCCATGAATACCAACATAGTCTGATATCCAGAAGAACTGGATAAAAGTAGATGTTAAAGGAAATGGGTCAGTCAGTTCTGAATATTGGTGAGAATAAGATGAGAACTGAAGTGAAGCGATTCCAGGGCTAACAAAGAGCTACGTGAATCAATATAAATAGTACAGTTCATGTACTGCATAGTTTCTATGTGATCTAGGGCAAGAGAAATGCTGTACAATTCAACAGTGAACACAGAAACTGTAGAGGGGATTCTTGGTGCAACAACCAAATCACGGCAAACAATGGCAGAGCCCACAGAATCATTTGATTTTGAACCATCTGTATAAATGGGAATGGAAGGATGGTTCAAAAGATGTTCAGCAAACAGAAGGTGCTACTTCCAATCAGAAGTATCTGTCTTCTTCAAATGACTGAAAGAAAGGTCACATTTGGGGATAGTAATTAGCCAGTGTGGGATGGGCTGATCTGTAGATACCATTATGTCATCCAAAGATAGACCCGATTCATCCAACTGCACCTGGATACAAAGGCTAGAAGAAACAATAGCAGACTGTCTATTATGAAAAACTATGGCCCACTGAGGAAGAAAAACACAACCCTATGAGGGATGCTGTGATAAAGATCAAAGTTTTGAAGCATACATTAAAGACAGTTGCAAATGACAAAAGTATAGAGGGGGGTTCATGGGACTCTGTGCACAAACTCTGGACTGGAGAAGTGCAGAAAGCCTCTGATGGTGAACAGGTACAATATTTTCAAGGCCAAAGTCCTGACAGAACCACAGGTCAGAGACCTATAGCCTAGTTTTGACTGAATAAGGGCACAAAAGAGTTTTAGCATGTAACATTGATCCTCCCCCCCAAGAGGTGAAAGAGATAACACAGTGGATGTTCAGTGCCCTTGTACACTTGACACATAGCTGCTTAATGTGTGGAATAAAGGTGAGCTTATGGTCAAATATACGCTCCAAGAACTTTGCCTCATGGACCACAGGAAGCACAACTTCACCAATACAGAGTTCAGGATCAGGGTGAATACCCCATTGACAGCAAAAGTGCATGCAAACAGTTTTGGAGA
This sequence comes from Tachypleus tridentatus, assembly GCF_004210375.1. Lineage (NCBI taxonomy): Eukaryota > Metazoa > Arthropoda > Merostomata > Xiphosura > Limulidae > Tachypleus > Tachypleus tridentatus. Next base: position 273,977,563 of record NC_134837.1, read on the forward strand.
GAGAAAGATTGAAAGTGTTTGCTGTAGTCCACTTCAGTAAATGATTGTGGGGAGTTTATAGCTGCCACTCTATATACCTCATATTTGATGACTGACACATGATGTGGAAGTCTTGGACAACAAGACCGTTTGCAACTGTAGGTGGTAGTTATCCACTGATAGCATCAATCATTATAATGAAAGGTGTGCCACTCAAGACACAGTCCTAAGGGACTCCAAGTTCCTGTGGAAATAATGGGAAAGTGTCAAACCCACACAGACATGGAATCGTCAATTCATTAAAAAATGTTTAATAAAAATCGGTAAATTTCCAAGCAACCTATATGAGTGGAGGTCTCACAAGATACCATACCTCCACATTGTATCATAAGCTTTCTCAAGGCAAAAAAATACAGAAACAAGATGCCATTGCTTGAGAAAGGCTTCCCTGATTGATGTTTCAACTCGAATCAGGTGGTGCATGGTGGAGCACTGTATTCAGAACCCACATTGAGGGGGTGAGAGGAGGTTATTTGATTCGAGGAACCAAACAAGACAAGCATTAACAATCCTCTCTAAGATGTTACAGAGACAGCTCATCAAAGCAATTGGACGGTAGTTCAAAATAATTTTAGGATCCTTCCCAGGTTTTGTAAAAGGGAGTAAAATAGCATGGCACAAGGCATCAGGATAAAACATTCTCCTGCTAGATCCAGTTAAAACTATCAGAATAGCAAGAGAAGGAAAAGAGAGATGGCGTAACATCTCATAATGAATATTATTAGGCCCAAATGATGTACTTCCAGACCAAAAAAGAGCAAGTTTAAGTTCCACCAGTGTAAGGGAGTTATTATAGTCAAAGAGATGATCAACCCAAAAGGAAAGAGGCAGTCATTCTGTCTGTATTTAGATAGCTGAGATGAGGGATGAAGCAGAAGCATAAGATGCATGAGAAAAGCTTTTGCTGAGACTATTAGCAATGTTCTTGGAATCAGCAACTTCCTGGCCATCAGAGAACAAGATTAAAAAAGGGGCAGAAGGATACTGGCCACTAACCTTTTCAATTTTGTCCCATATGACTTTGAAACTGGTGGTAGAAGAAATGCTAGAGGTGTATTTAATCCAAGATGCCTTCTGGCTTTGATGTCTGATCTGCTATTTTAGGAATACACTGAGCAGTTGCCGGAACAATACAGTCAGCTACTGCTGCAGACAGTCATCTACTGATTGCTTACACACAATGACAGGATCAAGTTCTGAGAGAGCAATGAAAGAGGACCAGTTTGCTTGATCCAGTTCCACCGGGTCACGTGGATCAGATGTCATTGAACGTGGCCAGTCTCTCTCAAAATTATAGGAAAATGATTACTGCTTCATGGGTTATTGTCAGCCCTCCATGAAAAGTGGGAGAATAGTGAAGGGGGAGCAAACTGAGAGATCAATAGTGGTAAAGGACTGACTAGGTGCATGAAAATAACTAGAAGAACTAGTACTGAAAAGACTAGTTGTGATCAGAGAGCATATGCTCTACGAAGTGAACCTTTCTATCAATATCAGCACTTCCCCAGAGGAGAAGATGTCCATTAAAGTCCCCCTGAATGAAAAAGAGAGACAGCAAGTGTTCAATGAGAGCACCAAAGTCTGATTCATCAGACCAATAGTGATGGTAAAACTCAAGGAAATACTGATGGCTACAGCCTCCAAGGGTGTATCAAGTGGCAAAGACAAGATTGGCACATGCTGATCAACCAGCAATGCTACCCCACCATGTACTCGTCCATTACACGACCTGTCATTTCTCTACGAGGAAGATTACCAAAGGGCGACTGTATCAGCAGGTTTCAGAAATGTTTCCTGTAAAGAGAGGCACACGAGATGGTAAGAATAAATCAAATCCTTAATGTCATCTATATTTGATCAAAAACCTCGACAGTTCCACTGGATCAGAGTGGCTGTTATTATTTATGTGGAGAAGGTGGTGAAGAGATCTGTTTGTAACCATATTTTTTTCTTTATTGGACAAAGATCTATCAACCTCCATGGATCCTGCCCTGGGTCAAGTAGGCAGGTCTCTGTCCATGGACAAAGATTCCAATGACTGAGGGCATGAATGAATGGTCGATTTATTTCTCAAGGCCATAGAAGAGGATGGGCCCAAGAAAACACTTGAACCTGAAGGAAGTGAAAGATGGAAGTAGACTCAGAGAGAGCAAGATTAAGATGTTTTGCAAATGACACTGTTGGAGGCACAGAAAGATCTGTCTGCACTCACACTGAGTGAGATGCATATGTCCGAGATGGAGTTGAGGACAATAATTTCTTAGACTCTGGGTAGGTGATATTATTAACCGCCTTTAAGTGTCACACCTCTTTCTCTTCTATCCATTTAGAGCAAGAAATAGAGTAAGAGGGGTGTGGGCAACTATAGTTAACAGTATGGTTCCAGGTTGCACTTGTAAGTATTGTGGTCTTTACCACCACAACGAGCACATTTAAAAGAACCATGACATGTTTTTGAGTAACCAAACTGCTGACACTGGAAACATCTGAGAGGGTTAGGAATATAGGTCGTACCTTGCAGTTCAGATAACCTGCTTTGACTGTGGCAGGAGCACGTGGTGATGTTAACATTAATATCAGAACACTGGTAGGGTCAATATTCCATCTTTACAAATGAATATTTGGCACATTGCACTAACACATTGGCTGGTAAAATCAGCTAGGATTTCCAACTCAGGAATGTTCTCTAAAATCTTTCTCAATTATAACTCCTCTGGAAGAATTCAAAGTTACATGAGAAGTAACCTCAATGGGTATATATCTCCAATGGGCTTTGATTTCAAGAGGAATTTGGTATGTTGTGGTGAAGATGTTTCTACCAAAATGTCTCCAGAGCACAACTTCTTTACTGACTTTGGGGAGCCACTAAGTCTCTCTAATCCCTCTGAATGAAAATTGGAGACATATGCCCCAAGGATTTCTCAGATAAGGAATGGATAATCAGAAATCGAGGTGCAGAATCTGGCTGTAATATTGACTGTACAACAGTTGTTCATGTGTGGTCGTTTTCCAATGATCTGTGTTTTTTTTTCAATTTTCTTCATTTTTATTCATTTTGTCAGAAAAAGGAGTATCCATAATAAAGAACCTACATTTCAGAGTTCACTGACCCCACCCACCATGGAGCTCCACAATACTAAACAATGACACTGCAGAAACACCAGGGTTTTGTATAGCCCTATAGTCAAATACCAGCATCAGATACCATGTTCACAACACCTGCTGAGAATATCCAACACTGATACTTGGTTGACCCTAGCCCAAGTGGACCAGCCAACTGAACCTAGGAGGGCCACCACAAGGCTGCCCGTCTACAGGAATTCAAGGCAAAAGTGGTGTGTTAGGGTTGGACCCCTCAACCACCAGGATCTTCTCCTCCCCTTCATGAGTCACCATGCACAGCAAACACATGGATGGATGTTTACATCTCAGAGGAGGTAAACTGAAAGAACAGAACCTATCCTGGGAGATCCCCTTACTGAGGAGGGAGTAAAACTGATGGGTATTGAGAAACACACACACACACACACACACACACACACACACATATATATACATATACACCACTGGGCAAGCCACCTATGGTCTTGTGAAACAACCCCTCTCTACAATAAATGTTATGACACTAACAGTAAAGTGTGGACTTAAAATACAGCATACCTAACCAGTCTACACCCACCACAGAGTTGGATCCCATCAGCAGAGATGAAAAAAGAGTCTCTAAAAGGAAAATATAAATGATGTGATAAGACTTGCCCTAATCAATGGCTCCAGTGTAGAATTGCCATGGAAGAAAGATCATGATCCCCTGAGGAGGATGTAGCCAGATTGTACAGATAATGAGCACAGAAGGCATTGCAAACAGTCCACATTGTGGCATGAATTATATTTTCTAGAGGTTAGCAAAGGCAAGACACCAGAGATATGGTGATTTTAATGAGAAGAAATGTTACAGAGACAATGACATTCCATGAATAAGTCAAAATATGCCAGCTTAACAAGTTGACAAAACCAACCAGTTAGTGCAACAGGGATTAAATCCTGGGAAAGAAGTGGATTCTAGAGAAGGAATAGTTGGTAAGAAGAACCCCAAAAGGAGGCATACATACAACATAACACCATATGGAGTACACTGGACAAAGAAGTTAACTTGATCAGAATTGGAGTACAGGCAGGAGATGGAAGGTAAGGAAATGGATGTGAAAGGCAGATAAACTTTGTGGGCAGTGGAAATATGTTTTTCATGAAAATTGATAAATGGAATACACAGACAAAGGTTCAAAAGGAGGATGAAAAAGGGCATAAAAGATCACAATAAGATCTCCATCAGCTACTTCAATGGAACGTGGAGGTCACAAAACCCAAAGGGAGTGATAAAAAGAGGAAAACAACAACAAAAATAGATAAAACTTTATGAAAGTTGGAAAAATAAAGAGTGTTTGACAAGGCTACCAAATAGCTAAACAGTCAAAATGGATAAGCCTTTGTATAACAGTTAGGTGAAGAACTGAGAAAGATGAGGAACAAAATGCTAGAAAGAATGGAAACCACATCAAAGATCTCAAAAGCAAAAAGTAGACTTCTGGCTATAGTAAAGAAAGAAGGTCTTATGGATCTGCACTATGTGGTGTCAGTTCCTGGGCTAAGATGAAAGACATGACAAAAGCTATGCAGGAAGATGGAGAGGAGAGACAAATTGATGAATGATGTCCAACTGAGATTAACAGAACAGACTGAGATAAAGATAGGATAGGTTGGACAAGAAAAGGTTAAAACAGCTAGAACCACAGTTGCATTAGTTAAAACAGAGCTAGCATGAAAAATATACATGAACTCTGGAGAGGATTCAAAATGGGGGTTAAGCATAGAGGTGATTTCGCTTATTTTGATTCAACCTATTCACTTTCTGAGCTAGTGGGTGCAGAATGGGAGGTTAAAAAGAAAAAGGTTTGTTGCTCCAGTGGGGTCAAAAGCACCAATATGAGAAGACTCCAGCAAAGAGCACACCCACTAAAATAACTGTAGATCAAGAAATCACTATTGATGATGAGAAACCCACTGAAATAAAAATGTGAATTCTCTCTTTCTTAACCTGGAGATGGCCTAGGGAGGTTGAAACGTTGTTCTCTCCTTATTAATAACAGTATTAATACTCATAACAGCCATTTTGAGATACAAGATACCACTCTGAGGGAAAAATCCTGCCACATCAAGATGAACAATCCACAAACAAATTCAGGATGCCAGGAACATGGCAAGTTAAAACCACCATGTGGGCTCAGTAAGAGAGATCCAGAGTCTGATAGCACAAAGACTTGTATTGGGAGCCCTTTTGCTTAGTGATGTAAGTGACCACGATGGAATTAAAGTGTACTATAATTACAAACTCCAGGCTTTGTCACTCCTGAATGTTGTCTTTCTACTTCTTCAGTCTGCCTCCTTCCCTTTTCCCTCTCATGTTCTTTGCTAAGCTATATGATCATGAGATGTGACCACACCACCTCAGTTTACATTTTCGACAGTGGTCAGGAGATTTCAATATGGCCTGACAGCTTGTTGGATCTTATTGTGGGCCTCTTTGTTCATAACATGATCTTTATATGAGATGTCCAAGATATTTCTGTAGTAACCTATTTCCATGGCCTGTATTCTTCTTTTTAGATCTGCTGTGAGAGTCCAAGTTGTGAAGAGCAGGTAATCACCCTCCTCTTCATGAGAGGAAGGAAGTGGGACAAAGCTCAATGAATGAACCACCAAAAATTTGAGAATATTTATATGGAAAGAAGACTCCTCAACCTATCAGAGACTGGAAATCTCTCAAAAGTTGGGTTAAGCACCTTAATCCTCTAAAGATATGTCTGTAAACAGATGTAAATCCAGATGAAGTGGAGACAGCATAACTAACTCACCCCCACTGTGATCTAGTACCTATTTAACCACCAAGCAAGATAATCACATGACTAGGGAACAATAAGAATGTGAAGACAGGTGTCCATAATATCGAATTTGGTCCTCCAGAATCCTGGAGAAAACATCCACTGAAATGAGAGATAAGACTCCATAGTGAAGCAAGGGGGTTCTGAATGGTCTCCAATCTCCCATCTTTTTATGAGCCATGAAAAGATAGGAATGAAACCCTGGTTGTATTGACAACACTCATTCAATAGTCCCTTTGCAAAGTAGGTTATATACAGCATTGGTTATAGAAAAGTGAGAGGTGTGGGATCCTGTGGGGGTTGGAAGGAAATATGGGAATGGGAAAGAAGAAGGCAGGATTGGAACTGAAGGCAAAACCTCCTGATAGAACTTTGGATCTGCCATGAAATGATGCCACAAAGGAGAAAAGTGTAATAATCTGACCCTTACAGGTCTGGAAGCCTTTGTAGTGTCACCTATGATATTGGCATTGGTAAGCCCAGGTGCTGGATAATTAAGATAGGTTTGGGAGCACTGGGAGAAAGCTAAGGACTTGAGTGAGGAAGAAGATATAGAGAGGATGAGATAAACATGAGGCCAAAGAAGACAAGTAAGAATGTAATCTAGCCACATCAATCCTGGATTTCAAGGAATCAGGATGACCCCAATATATCAATATAATATTGCACAGGAAGGGGTTGACAGATTCTGCAGGGCTGAATAGGAAAATACACCCCACAGACACAAGTAATGCATCTTTCTCCACAAGTCCCAACAGCACATGAGCCAGGTATTAATGGAAAAGGCAAAGGCTAATAAATGAGTAGTGATGGAGCATGGGAGGGACATGAGTTCATAAAAAAAATTCAAGTGAGTGATGAAAAGCCTGTAAAAGTATTTGGAGGGAAGAAAGTTAACATAAAAAGATAGAGATGGAAAGGCATATCCTTGACTACTGATTCTGATTAAAATGAACAGTTGCTCCCAGATTTCAACCTCAAAGGGGAGTAGAGAATCTAGTTGTTAAGAATTCAGATATGGAATTCAAAAGTAATGGACTTCAAAGCACGTTGATCTAACAAGTGAGGAGAACAGGACATACCAACACCTTACTGAAGTTGGTCTGAAAATCTTTGAGTTTGAACCCTAATGTTGAGTGAAGGGGAAAAACAATTCAGAAGAAAGAATTATACCCAATAAGATAGGAGAGGCAACACAGAAAATAGAAATTGGTAAAATAATATTACATAACTGATTAACAAGCTGTAAAAAAAAAAGGAGCAGAAGGCAAAATCTCCTGAAAAGGCATAGATTGTGACTGACCAAAATAAGAATGTGCAAAACAAAAGTGTCCAAACTCTCTTCTCTTTGATTGTATTCATAGATTGTGACTGACCAGAATAAGAATGTGCAAGAAAAACAAAAGTGTCCAAACTCTCTTCTCTTTTATTGTATTCTTCTTGAGAAAGATCATCAGACTGAAAATGAGAAGAATTTTCTAGCCACTCATATGAATCTAGCTACCTACAAATTAAGACCTGTACCTCCTCTGCAAATAGTCAATTCTTAGTTCTGGAAAGTTGTGCCAGTAATGTTGTTGACTGTAATAGAAACTTCCATATTCAATACATTGAACTTCAAATTAATACTAAGTTCATTCAGAGTTTGGAATTTAAAAACAAATGAAGAAAACATTATTACTTTACATGCTGAAAATGTATTTCTGATAGATATTCTTGTTAAGTGCTGCTTCTATATGAAAGAAAAATATTTTGTATACACCACAACCCTGAAACTCCCACCCATCTGGAACTGACTATTTCCAATGCATCTTGTATGCAAATTATCATGCAACAACACTCCATCAAAAAGAGTGCAACATACTTTCTTGATTCATGTGACTCCCTTTATTCAATCTACTGAACTATCACTTCATGTGTTGGCAGAAATTGGAAACAGCACTTTTCAGTGGAGTGGGAGAATAAGATAGATACCTATCATAAATACATTTTCAGTACAGAAAAATTAGAACTTCCAATATGGTACATTACCTCTACTCACATAAGTAGCTAGAATTCCACATTGAATGGATGGAGGGACCAGTGTGAGGGAAAAAGAGAAGCATTCTTCAAAAGGAAACTCCCCAAAAGGATATATAAGCAACAAGGACAAAGCACTTGTAACACAACTCTTCAGTAGATATATATTAAGTGTGCAAGTTCAAAAGGAAGAAGAGAAGTGTTCCCTTGGTGGGTGATATAAGTCACTGTCAAAATGAAACAGGGTTAGTCAAACTGGAGAAGAATAAAATCATGAATTAAACCATCCTGGACTTACAGACATATCCAAGTGTGAAAGGAATAAGACCTTTAGACTGGAGACCATTATCCTGAAGCTTCTTTTAAAGAAAAGCATCAGAGAAGAGAAACAATCCAGAGGAAAGAAGTAACTCCAATCTTGTGGGAGGATATGTTCAACTACCAACACATAAGGATAAGGAGGAAATGAGGAAAATTAAAAGGAAAACCAAAAGTAAAGGCTCAGATAAACAACCTCAAATACATACAAGGAGAATATGCAGGAGTAGAGCCAAAAATGGACCAGTGGAAAAAAAGAACTGACCATAAGACACCATTAGTAATGAATGGTAAACAAACAGCAGTGTCCTACCCTAGAAGCAAAGAAACCACATTTGAAAAAAATATGTTGAAAATAACAAACACCCCAATATATATGGAAGGAGTAGGAAGCATCCAATGAAAATCCATAAATGTAAGTGGAACACAAGAGGTAAAAGGTAAATATTAACTGTAGGAATGTCAGTAGGGTAAAACAAAACTAATAAACTATGAAGGGGGTTTAAAATGAATATGATTAACACATGAAAATGACAGAAAATCAGGAAAAAATCTACCTTACAGTAAGCAAGGTCAAAAAGAAAGTCTGTACAGGACAAAGGTTGCAAAAGAAACACCAAAGTTCTTCATGAAACAATGTCATGAGGAGGAGAATATACTGTGAAATGTGTAATAAAAACAACAATAAAGGTTTAGCAGTACAGGCCTAGAAGGCAATCCATGAAAACATGAAGGAAAACTGACAAAATATAGTCTTAAAATGGGTTCAATAGGAGGAAAGTGAGCAATATTGGGAGCAAATAGGGTGGACCCTGGCCCCCTGGGGCTCTCACAGACAAAATTAATAGTAAGAAGTATAAATTATAATTAAACAACATTAATAGTAAGTATAAATTATAATTAAACAAAATTAATAGTAGAATGTATAAACTATGAAGACAAAATGGAAATTATAATGTCATGAGAAGGGAATATATTGTAAAATGTGTAACAAAAAAAAAGGCTTAGCAGCTTGTATACAAAAATAAAACTTTTGCCATGTAGTTACATGTATTTAATTAACAATTTATCCATAGACCAATTCCTCTATAAGAAATCTCAATTTATTTTTAATCAGCAATAACTGGTATCAATTTTTTAAATTTGCTTTAGTTGCATGTTCCCACTTTACTTTTGCTAGTAACAACTGTGTTAAGTATACAATTATAAGCCCATAGATTTAATAGTTACCAAGTGGCTTGAGGTAACCGGTATTTTAACATCTACTTTAGTAGTCTTAGCTGTGTCCTAATTTTATTTGTAATAACTAGTATCAAATTTAACTCATATTTGAACAATATGTTGTTAATCTTATGTTTCACAGTGAACTAAATGTAGTACACACAATTCATTCTCTTACCACCCTTTTAAAGAAATCACAAATGGAATGTAAACATATTTATGAATCCCTACAAACACTAAAACAGTAATATTTTCTCTCTTTCAAAGTAAATCTTTTAAACCACAATTGAACTGCTGACCAAGTACAGTATTTCTTATAGTTTACTTATAATAAAAAATATTAGATATAATTTACTTTGTTTTGATCAAACCTTAGAATCATTAAAATACATTTTTCAATTCTGATACAAGACATTTAACACATTCTACATATAAGTAAAACATCTAAACTATGGGTTTTTGTTCTGTATTTAGTGTAGTGAATAATGACAGCAATTCTATACAAAACATAGCTTTATGACTAATGCATATTTACATATGACCACTCACTCAATGTTAACTTATTAATCACATTATATAACTCATGTACCAATTTGATTTTCTGCTAACATTAACTGTACAACATACAGTCCACTTAATAATCAACAAAGATTTAAAATCTATATGCTTATTATTTAAATAGTTAAACATTGTTACTTCAAGCTACTTTTAAGTAAGGGTTACATAATTTTAAATTTTACCACATAAAAATTGGGGCCTGTACTGCCATTACAGTTTACAGCTGGAAACAAGATAAAAAATTAATTTTCTTAATTTTGAGCTTGTTAAGAAGAAATTAGAATGTTTATAGAATGATAAGGTTCCAGAAATTAAAGACAGGATATGTGGACAACTTACTATATTTTGTTAGTTCTTGAGTAGTGGACAACAGGTACCAGAGCATTGTGAGTTAGCTATTGTCACTTCTCTTTTCAAAGAGGTGATAAAATTGTCCTAGTAATTATAGACCTATTAGTCTTACAACAGTTATGGGAAATGTTTTGGAAAGTCTGATTAAATATGATTTGAAAAGTCATTTAACAAAGTTTAGCAATTAACTGGATAGTGAACAAGGTTTCAATAAGGGATAATTTTACCTTATAGATCTTTTTATACTATTTAAAAAGGTTACTATTTATGTAGATAAGAGTGAGGGTGTATACTGGTATATCTGGATTTTCAGATAGTATCTGAGAAGATGCTACATAAAAGGCTTTAGGTGTGAGGGATAAGTTACCAAACTGGATAGAAAAGTGGCTGGATGGAAGAAAGCAGAGAGTTGTTACAAATGGAGTTCAGAGAAACTGGATTAATATTACAAGTATCTCAGGGCTCAATCTTAGGGCCACTGTTCTTTTTTATTTATATCAATGACACAGATAAAGAAATGATCATTAAATTACTTAAATTTACAAATGATATTAAGGCCATGAGTGTTCCTGGAGGTCAAGAAGTTGATGCTGATTTACAAAAGGATTTAAATAATTTAAATGAGTTGAGCAGATAAATGGCAGATGGATTTTATGTGATAAATGTAAAATTCTGCATGTGGGTTAACAAAATTTGAATTATAAGTACAATTTGGATAGGAATAACCTTAAGATTGTCATGAAATTAAAGGATCTTGGTGTAATGGTTGATTAGTCTCTTAAACCATCTAAGTGGTGTATTATTGCCAGTGGTCTGGTAGAAGGAATTGGTGTATTATTGCCAGTGGTGTGGCAGATAGAATTGTTATATTATTACCAGTGGTCTGACAGAGGGAATTAGTGTATTATTGTCAGTGGTCTGGCAGAGGAAATTAGTGTATTATTGTCAATGGTCTAGTAGATAGAATTGGTGTATTAGTGCCAGTGGTCTGGCATATAGAATTGGTGTATTATTGCCAGTGGTCTGGCAGATAAAATTGGTGTATTATTGCCAGTGGTCTGGCAGATAGAATTGGTGTATTACTGCCAGTGGTCTGGCAGATAGAATTGGTGTATTATTGCCAGTGGTCTGGCAGATAGAATTGGTGTATTATTGCCAGTGGTCTGGCAGATAGAATTGGTGTATTATTGCCAGTGGTCTAGCAGATAGAATTGGTGTATTATTGCCAGTGGTCTGGCAGATAGAATTGGTGTATTATTGCCAGTGGTCTGGCAGATAGAATTGGTGTATTATTGCCAGTGGTCTGGCAGATAGAATTGTGTATTATTGCCAGTGGTCTAGCAGATAGAATTGGTGTATTATTGCCAGTGGTCTGGCAGATAGAATTGGTGTATTATTGCCAGTGGTCTGGCAGATAGAATTGGTGTATTATTGCCAGTGGTCTGGCAGATAGAATTGGTGTATTATTGCCAGTGGTCTGGCAGATAGAATTGGTGTATTATTGCCAGTGGTCTGGTAGATAGAAGGGTGGTGTATTATTGCCAGTGGTCTAGCAGATAGAATTGGTGTATTGTGCCAGTGGTCTGGCAGATAGAATTGGTGTATTATTGCCAGTGGTCTGGCAGATAGAATTGGTGTATTATTGCCAGTGGTCTGGCAGATAGAATTGGTGTATTATTGCCAGTGGTCTGGCAGATAGAATTGGTGTATTATTGCCAGTGGTCTAGCAGATAGAATTGGTGTATTATTGCCAGTGGTCTGGCAGATAGAATTGGTGTATTATTGCCAGTGGTCTAGCAGATAGAATTGGTGTATTATTGTCAGTGGTCTAGCAGATAGAATTGGTGTATTATTGCTAGTGGTCTGGCAGAGAGAAGGTGAATACTGGCAGTGTATTGTCAGTGGTCTGGTAGACAGAATCGGTGTATTATTGCCAGTGGTCTGGCAGAGGGAATCGGTGTATTAGTGCCACTGGTCAGGCAGAGGGAATCGGTGTATTATTGCCACTGGTCAGGCAGATAGAATCGGTGTATTATTGCTAGTGATCTGGTAGATAGAATTGGTGTATTATTGTCAGTGGTCTGGCAGATAGAATTGGTGTATTATTGTCAGTGGTCTGGCAGATAGAATTGGTGTATTATTGCTAGTGGTCTGGCAGATAGAATTGGTGTATTATTGCTAGTGGTCTGGCAGATAGAATTGGTGTATCATTGCCGGTGGTCTGGCAGATAGAATTGGTGTATTATTGCCAGTGGTCTGGCAGAGGAATTGTGTAATGTGCCACTGGTCTGGCAGATAGAATTGGTGTATTATTGTCAGTGGTCTGTAGTAGGGTAGTTGTAGAATTGGTGTATTATTGCCAGTGGTCTGGCAGATAGAATTGGTGTATTATTGCCAGTGGTCTGGCAGATAGAATGGTGTATTATTGCCAGTGGTCCAGATAGAATGGTGCATTGATAGAAGCAGAATAGGAATGGTGTATTATTGCCAGTGGTCTAGCAGATAGAATTGGTGTATTATTGCCAGTGGTATGGTAGATAGAATTGGTGTATTATTGCCAGTGGTCTAGCAGATAGAATTGGTGTATTATTATGATGCCAGTGGAGATCTGTGTTGGTGATGGTTGCCAGTGATCTAGCAGATAGAATTGGTGTATTATTGACAGTGGTCTGGCAGATAGGTGGTGTATTATTGTCAGTGGTCTATCAGATAGAATTGGTGTATTATTGTCAGTGGTCTAGCAGATAGAATTGGTGTCATTGTGGTCTGGCAGATAGAATTGGTGTATTATTGCCAGTGGTCTAGCAGATAGAATTGGTGTATTATTGCCAGTGGTCTGGCAGATAGGATTGGTGTAGTATTGCCAGTGGTCTAGCAGATAGTAATTTGTATTATTGCCAGTGGTCTGGCAGATAGAGATTGGTGTATTATTGCCAGTGGTCTGGCAGATAGAATGGTTGTATTATTGCCAGTGGTCTGGCAGATAGAATTGGTGTATTATTGCCAGTGGTCTGGCAGATAGAATTGGTGTATTATTGCCAGTGGTCACAGCAGATAGAAGTGGTGTATTGCCAGTGGTGCAGCAGATAGAATTGGTGTATTATTGCCAGTGGTCTGGCAGATAATGGGTGTATTATTGCCAGTGGTCTGGTAGATAAGAATGGTGTATTGTATTGCCAGTGGTCTAGCAGATAGAATTGGTGTATTATTGCCAGTGGTCTGGCAGATAGAATTGGTGTATTATTGCCAGTGGTCTAGCAGATAGAGGTGGTGTATTATTGCCAGTGGTCTGGTAGATAGAGGTGGTGTATTATTGCCAGTGGTCTGGTAGATTGCCATTGCCAGTGGTCTGGCAGATAGGGAGTGGTGTATTATTGCCAGTGGTCTAGCAGATAGAATTGGTGTATTATTGCCAGTGGTCTGGCAGATAGAATTGGTGTATTATTGCCAGTGGTCTAGCAGATAGAATTGGTGTATTATTGTCAGTGGTCTAGCAGATAGAATTGGTGTATTATTGCTAGTGGTCTGGCAGAGGGAATTAGTGTATTATTGTCAATAATCTGGTAGACAGAATCGGTGTATTATTGCCAGTGGTCTGGCAGAGGGAATCGGTGTATTATTGCCACTGGTCAGGCAGATAGAATCGGTGTATTATTGCTAGTGATCTGGTAGATAGAATTGGTTGTATTATTGTCAGTGGTCTGGCAGATAGAAAGTGTATTATTGTCAGTGGTCTGGCAGATAGAATTGGTGTATTATTGCTAGTGGTCTGGCAGATAGAATTGGTGTATTATTGCTAGTGGTCTGGCAGATAGAATTGGTGTATCATTGCCGGTGGTCTGGCAGATAGAATTGGTGTATTATTGCTAGTGGTCTGGCAGAGGGAATTGGTGTATTATTGCCACTGGTCTGGTAGATAGAATTGGTGTATTATTGTCAGTGGTCTGGTAGATAGAATTGATTGTGTATTGCCAGTGGTCTGGCAGATAGAATTGGTGTATTATTGCCAGTGGTCCCTAGCAGATAGAATTGGTGTATTATTGCCAGTGGTCTGGCAGATAGAATTAGTGTATTATTGCCAGTGGTCTAGCAGATAGAATTGGTGTAATTGCCAGTGGTCTAGCAGATAGAATTGGTGTATTGTGCCAGTGGTATGGTAGATAGAATTGGTGTATTATTGCCAGTGGTCTAGCAGATAGAATTGGTGTATTATTGCCAGTGGTCTGGCAGATAGAATTGGTGTGTATTTTGCCAGTGATCTAGCAGATAGAATTGGTGTATTATTGACAGTGGTCTGGCAGATAGAAGGTGGTATTATTGTCCAGTGGTCTATCAGATAGAATTGGTGTATTATTGTCAGTGGTCTAGCAGATAGAATTGGTGTATCATTGCCAGTGGTCTGGCAGATAGAATTGGTGTATTATTGCCAGTGGTCTAGCAGACAGAATTGGTGTATTGTTACTAGTGGTCTAGCAGATAGAATTGGTGTATTATTGTCAGTGGTCTGGTAGATAGAATTGGTGTATTATTGCTAGTGGTCTCGCAGATAGAATTGGTGTATTATTGCTAGTGGTCTAAGCAGAATAGAATTGGTGTATTATTGTCAGTGGTCTGGCAGAGGAATTGAATGTGTATTGTTGGTTGTCTGGCAGATAGAAGTGGTGTATTGTGTCAGTGGTCTGACAGAGGGAATTGGTGTATTATTGCCACTGGTCTGGCAGATATAATTGGTGTATTATTGCCTGTGGTCTGGCAGATAGAATTGGTGTGTTATTCCCAGTGGTCTGGCAGATAGAATTGGTGTATTAGTGCCAGTGGTCTAGCAGATAGAATTGGTGTATTATTGCCAGTGGTCTAGCAGATAGAAGTGGTGTATTATTACCCAGTGGTCTAGCAGATAAATTGGTGTATTATTGCCAGTGGTCGGTAGATAGGAATTGGTGTATTATTGCCAGTGGTCTGGCAGATAGAATTGGTGTATTATTGTCTGTGGGGTCTGGCAGATAGAATTGGTGTATTATTGTCAGTGGTCTGGCAGATAGAATTGGTGTATTATTGCTAGTGTTCACAGCAGATAAAATAATTATGTGCCAGTGGTCTGGCAGATAAGTGGTGCCATTATTGCCAGTGGTCTGGTAGATAGAAGTGGTGTATTATTGCCAGTGGTCTAGCAGATAGAATTGGTGTGTATTGCCAGTAGTCTAGCAGATAGGATTGGTGTATTATTGCCAGTGGTCTGGCAGATAGAATGGTGAAACGTATTGCCAGTGGTCTGGCAGATATGAAGTGAATGGTATTGCCAGTGGTCCTAGCAGATAGAATTGAATGTATTATTTGCCAGTGGTCTAGCGAATAGGAGTGGTGTATGTATGCCAGTGGTCTAGCAGATAGAATTGGTGTATTATTGCCAGTGGTCTGGCAGATAGAATGATGTATTATTGCCAGTGGTCTGGTAGGTAGAATTGGTGTATTATTGCCAGTGGTCTGGTAGATAAATGGTGTATTATTGCCAGGGGTATGGTAGATAGAATTGATTGTACTGCCAGTGGTCTGCAGATAGAAGTGATGATGTATTATTACCAGTGGTCTGGCAGATAAGAATTGGTGTATGTGCCAGTGGTCGCAGATAAAAATTGGTGTATTATTGCCAGTGATCTGGTAGATAGAATTGATTGTATTATTGCCAGTGGTCTAGCAGATAGGAATTGGTGTATTATTGCCAGTGGTCTAGCAGATAGAATTGAATTATTGTATTGTGCCAGTGGTCATGAGATAGAATGGTTGTATTATTGCCAGTGGTCTAGCAGATAGAATTGGTATATATTGCCAGTGGTCTAGCAGAATAAATTGGTGTATTATGCCAGTGGTCTAACAGATAGAATTGGTGTATTGTGTGCCAGTGGTCTGGCAGATAGAATGATGTATTGTATTGTCAGTGGTCTGGTAGATAGAATTGGTGTGTATTTACCAGTGGTCACTGGTAGATAGAATTGGTGTATTTGCCAGTGGTGCTGGTAGATAAGAATTGGTGTATTATTGCCATGAGTGGTATGGTAGATAGAATTGGATTGGTGTATTGCCAGTGGTCTAGCAGATAATAGAATGGTGTGTTGCCATTGGTGCAGCAGATAGAATTAATGATTCTTGCCAGTGATCTAACAGATAGGGGTATTATTGACAGTGGTCTGGCAGATAGAATTTTAGGTTGTATCTACAGAAATATTGAACAGAAGTCTAAACATGTTATAATTTCATTCTACAAGCCACTGGTTAGGCCAAATTTGGAGTGTGTGTGATCAGTCTTAGGCTTCTTACCTTAGGAGGAAGGACATTGAATTGTTGAATAGAGGTTCAGAGGATGATCACTGCTGAAATGGCACCTGGGATGGAGGGATTGTCACATGGAGACTATGAAATCTCTCAAATTGGTTTCCCATGAAACAAAAGCAAACATTAGAGAGGGTTTGAATGAGATATTTAAATTATAAATGGAACTGATAGGTGTTGATACATCTTTTTATTTTCATACCAACAGCATGAACAACAGAACTAGGGACATAAATATAAATTTTGGCTGGGCAGGAGTCATCTTTAGCTAAGACAATTTGCCTTCAGATGTTATGGAGACAATAAATTTAAGTGATTTTAAGAAAAGTTGATACATTTATAAATTATAAAAGCTGGCTTTTGGGTTTTAAAAAAAATATTTATCAAGCCAAGCTGGACCATCAGGTCCTATGTTGTCCCAAAATATCATGTTATGCTAGAGTAATAAACTACCAATACTAAAACAGTAGTAATATGGTCTTCTGAAAGTCTAACTGCTACATATATTGTGTTATTACTATAATTATACATACTACTACTACAACTACAGGTTCGGAAAGTCACTGTGAACTTGCATATTTAATAACAGACTAAACTGCACAGTGACTTTCCGAACACTCTGTACAACTAGTACTAATGCCCACTACTGGTAATACAAATAGAAATGACAAAATTACAAATATCGTTAATAAGTATTACCACGATTGTTAGTAACCAAAATATCATGAAAAATACATTTATAATTTAATATAAACGAAAATGAAGTCTTTAGAAATAATTAATTTCATAAATTGTAATAGCAATTCAAATGATTATTAATTAAATATTAAATTACTTTACCATTCTCAACTTTGCATGAACTTTTCTGTTGGCGTACGTCTTAACCCTACTCAAATTAATCACAGAGGGCGAAAAGTACAATACTTCGCATAACACATTCAATTTATAATTTTTAAATATAAAACTGAACGATGAATCAGAGACGCTACAGCCACTACAAGAATGAGCTCCAAATTTTAGAGTTATAAGCTCTCAAGCTTTACTGACGATCAAGTGGGTGGGATATTAGTAAATAGCTTGGTTTCTACAAACTGTTTTAACATTCGTTACATCAAGTTTTTGCTGAAATACGATATTTTCTTAAATATTGACATATAAATTTACATAGATTAAAAATAAATATTAAAACTTCCTGCAACGTTAAGATTATTACGACATACAACAATAAAACATGTTTCATAATATCTGAACTAAGTGATAGTTTTCGAAATCTAAAGAGAAATGATAATTATTTTTAAAATTAAATTGCTTCATAGTAAAACTATTCATTACGTACATATCTCATTTTCTGATATACTGCTGTTATAAGCTATATTTTCAATGTTTTATTTTGGTTATTAGCTAGAGAAAAATGTTATTATGATAATGGCGCTAGATTTATACAAGTAGTCTTAAAACATATATAGAATATTCGTCTGTGTTAAAGACTAAGAGACTACAGAAATATACACGTAGAAACACGGATATAAGTGTAAGAGAAAGAAAAATATTGCTAAATAAAAAGTTGGAAAGTCTTTTAACAGCTTTAATCTTTTCGTAATTTGTGTCTATTCTCTCAGAAGTAAGTTTAAGTCCTTAATACGATATTTCTGGTTGACAAAATTCACGTTTAAAACTTTTGGCAGTAAGAGTAGGTGTATGAAGGTTGTAGAAATCCACTTCAGGTCTTTCAGGCGCTGTGGGTGTAAATATTATAATAGCATCAATACAAGCCTTGGAACATGTAGATGTCCCTATTAAATTCCTGTCCATAAGTTTTGAAAGGTAGCAGGTGCATTATTTTCAGACGTAAAGGTGTTATTTTAAATGGATAAAGTTCATTTTCATTTACTAAAGACAGTTTTATGTCGATCCTCCATTCTGCGTGTGTTTGCCAATATCCATAAGTCAGTTTTTCATCCTTGGAGTCACGCCTAACAGATGTCAGAGTTAATACAAGAACACTTCCGAAGAAGTTTAAGGTAGCTTTTTCTATGAATAAAGTATAATTCAATTAGACAAAATACGGCCAAGTATTTATCAGCAAGAGGACATTGCTATTTGTTACCGATAGTTTGTTTCGAAGAATTATAGTAATCGACAGTCATTTTATTTGCAAGACGTTGTTGTTGTTGTTTTGGAATTTCTGCACAAAGCTACTCGAGGGCTATCTGTGCTAGCCGTCCCTAATTTAGCAGTGTAAGACTAGAGGGAAGGCAGCTAGTCATCACCACCCACCGCCAACTCTTGGGCTACTCTTTTACCAACGAATAGTGGGATTGACCGTGACATTATAACGCCCCCACGGCTGGGAGGGCGAGCATGTTTGGCACGACTCAAGTGCGAACCCGCGACCCCTCAGATTACGAAGGCGCGCCTTAACGCGCTAGGCCATGCCAGGCCCGCATTTGCAAGACACACTGTTACGTTTATTACAAGATGGTTCATTTCTTCTGATTTTCTCATGAAAATTTTCATTTCATTTTGAACAATTGAACTCATTAAAAATAAAATAAAAAAAAGGGGAATATGGATCATCAAAATAATTACAGAAGCATATTGAATCATAATGCAAGGATTACCTTTTCAAGTCTATAACTAGGGTTTCTAAAACCTAGTAAACAAATAAGGCTGGAAATAGTATACATTATTTTCTCAAACTACAAATCCTAATTTAACTCCATTAACATTGATAAGTACTGTCGAATTGAAGTGAAAAAAGTTAGTTAATTAAAAAATAACTGAAACATTGGCTTTGAGCCTTATTGTTTGTATACTGTGCCAATAATACAAAATCTGCATGCGTAGTCACCTCCAAAATCAAGTATACAACTTATATTCCACATTATAGCTAGTATCCAGATGACCTTTTAATTTATGCAGCGCTTTTAGTTTCATTTTGTTTGGTTTGTTTTTATTTATTTAAATGTTATTTATTACGTCTTTGGATTGGCTAGTTTTAACGGATTCCTTTATTTTCATTTTACTTCGCATATAACTATTTAAATATATATATAAATACTAGCCAAAATGGATTGGATGCACATGCATGTATGAAGTTCATGCAGTTACAAAATACATACACCATTATAGTATAGTTCAGAAGCACAAAATTTTAGTGTTACAAACTTATCACGCAGTTGTAGGGTATATAGTATTTATGTATATTTCACAAGTATATACTATGAGCATCGTAGACAAATTATGTATATCATTAGCCTTAACTATTTCAAATAGGGACAGTATTACTATCATACAAATTTATGCTCATAATTAACATATACACAAAGAAACAATATTGTTAAAAATTCTTAACTTAAAAAAAGGTTAAACAGAGATCGTCAAAAATAGTAACAACTATATATGTTGCGTAAAGTGAAAACGTGACCACAAAAAAGGAAGACAAGCAAGTTTAAGGTATGACCCGTAGGGTTATTAATATTTGTTCTCTATTTGATTTTTCTGAATATTAAACTATTTAGAAATAATAAATCAAATGTGGATTTGAAGTTTGATGGAAATAATATGTACGCTATGTCTCAAGCTTTTAACCTTATTTCCTTACGTCATTTCCTTAACCTAAATTATAATGTCAAGCAGAGGAAGCTAGTCCCTAGACGTAGTTTTGTATTAAAATTATAATGTCAGAGAAGCTAGTCCCTAAATGTTTTGTGGCTAAAATTATAATGTCAGAAAAGCTAAACTCTGGGAGACGTTTGTAATAAATTGCTAAAATGTCGTCAGAAAAGCTAGTCCTTAGACGTTTTGTAATAAAAATTATAATGTCAGAAAAGCTAGTCCCTAGACGTTTTGTGGCTAAAAAATTATAAATGTCAGAGCAGTTGGGTCCCTAGATGTCTTTGTACAAAATTATGTCGTGAAAGCTAGTCCATAGATGTTTTTATTAAAATTATAATGTCAGAGAAGCTAGTCCC